>NW_021620581.1:3452237-3476399 GCF_004785775.1 Grammomys surdaster | reverse complement strand
ATCTATCTATCTATCTATCTATCTATCTATCTATCTATCATCTATCTATCTATCATCCATCTATCTATCATCTATCTATTTATCTATCTATCTATCTATCATCTATCTATCATCCATCTATCTATCATCTATCTATCATCTATCTATCTATCTATCATCCATCTATCTATCTATCATCTATCTATCTATCATCTATCTATCTATAATGTATGCTTATATATGTTTATATGTATGAATCTTTTTATGATAATAGGTTTCTATATGATTTTTTTTTTTTTGTGGTTTACGCCTTTAATCCCAGCACTTGGGAGGCAGGAGGCAGAAAAAGTTGGATTTCTGATTTCAAGGCCAGCCTGGTCCACAGAGTGAGCTCCAGGACAGCCAGGTCTACACAGAGAAACCCTGTCTCAAAACAAAGAAAGACAACGAGAAGATACCATACTTGAACCTAAGGAAAAAACTCTGCAGTTGGGTCCTTTATTTCTTTTATACACTAGGCCATGAATTCGTATGGAATGGGCTCCAGCAGCTCAGGCTCTTTCCCATTAGTCCTCACAAAGTGTGCTTCTCTGGGTGGTGCAGGCTGGCGCTTCAGCTGAACCCAGGTGCCCTTCTCTTTGGCTTCCTTTTTCTTCTGATCGTTCTCCTTCACCCGCTTCAGGAAGCTGTCTCTGCTCTTCGAGTGTTTAATGTGCTCAATCCGCACATTGATCCTCTTGGCCAGAATCTTGCCCTTAACTTGCTTGTTTACAATGATGCCCACGGCATGCTGGGTGACATTGTAGACTCTTCCGGTTTTGCCGTGGTAACACTTATGGGGCATTCCTTTTTGAACAGTACCCATTCCCTTGATGTCTACAATATCACCCTTCTTATAGATTCGCATGTATGTGGCCAAAGGAACAACTCCATGTTTTCTAAAAGGCCTAGAGAACATATACCGAGTGCCTCTCCTCTTTCCCTTTGTGTTGGTCATTTTGGCGAGTTAACTGGAAGATGGCTGCCTCTCTATATGAATTTTTGAAAGGTCTTTATTTATTCCTTCCCTATTACATTCTCAAACCTTTCCTCCCACAAGTACCCTAATTTAAACTTTTCCTTTTTCCATGATTCCCCTTTAAGATTTTATACCACTGTGTTCCATCTACTTTCCCTTAAAAGGGACCTTGTGGCCCCTTACTAATTTCCTCACCTTTGTGGATATTTCAAACAAAACACAATGTTACTTAGAGACTGTCAGGGCCGTCGTGTATATGCTGTTTTGAGTTGAGATTCTGTACTGCTGGTCAACTGAGGCTAAAGAGTCATCAGAGATTAACAAGAGACTAGCACATTTGAAGTGAAACCTTAATGTTACTATGATAATTGATACTGGGTAGCAGTGATTAAGAGGACAGCAGCATCACTGAGGTGAAATCTGGGAAGTATTTCCTGAAAGTCAGCACACAGAAACTGTTTCAGAGATGGTTAAACTTGTTCCTTGTACTGGTAGCTGAACTTGGTAGTGTAAGATTCACCTAGATGGTACTGGTTTTGAAGACATGGAAGGGTCATGGAGAGCATCTGAGGCTTGGCACTGTGAGAGGCCAGGAGAGGCCATTGGTGAAGGTGCAGCCTCAGTAGCAGTTGAAAGCCGAGGACTGAATGAATGGGTTGTGCAAAGAAGTTGAAGCTTGACACTGTGAGAGGCTTGCAGAACCTATTGGTGAAAGTGCAGCTCAGTTGCAGCAAGAGATCCCTAGCATTTTGGAGGTGTCAGTATTATAGGATGACCATCAAGTACAGCAGCAGTGGTGGAATTGAGCCAGTGGGAGCTGAGAAAAGTTGTGTGTACTACAGAGAGAAGATCCTGAGAAGTGACTCTCCCTCTGGGAGAGCCAGAAATTAGTGTGTATTTCTCAGATATTGGACTTTGAGTTATTTACCCAGTTGCAGTTTGGTTTTGGTTTGGTCAGACTGTGACTGCGATGGTTCTTACCTCTTGAAATTTGAAAATATTTAACTTACTTTTGATTTTGCAAGATTTCAAAGTTGGGAGACTACATTTTAAAGGGAATTTTAGATTTAAATAAAGAGACTTTAGATTTTTAAAGAGTTTGAGTCACTCCATTGAAGATCATCATGTTAATTAAAAATAATCCAAGCGACGACGAACAAATATTTTCCAGTCTCACTACATGGAATTCTTTTGAAAAATTGACCTCATAGAAGTTGAGAGCAAACTGATGATTACTAGAGGCTGAGTGGAAGAGCAGGCAATGGCAAGAAACTGATCAGCAGGTACTGTTGTTGTTACATAAGAGGAAGAATTTGCATTGTGCTTTTGTAGTGTGTGACTCTAGATAATGAGGAAAGCAATTTGAGCAATTTCCCATAGAGAAATGATGTTTCTGCAAGTACATTTATCATGGTTTCTAAATTATATGATATACATGTATTTTGAAATATCACATGATACTCTATAAATGTAGTTTTTCTCCATTAATTTATTTATTGACTTTGTAGTCTGATTTCATCCCTTCTCCCTCTTCTTCTCTGAGTCCCATCATTATACCCCTCCTCCTATTCCCCACTCTGAGGAGCAGAGGAGGCTTCCCATAGATACCCATGCACCCTGGTACATCAAGTGACAGTAACAATAAATGCATCCTCTTCCACTGAGGCCAGACAAGGCAGCCCAGCTATGGGAAAGAGATTCAAAGGCCCACAACAGAATCAGCTACAGCCTCCGCTCCAATTGTTAAGAGACACACATGAAGAACAAGCTCCAAATCTGCTACATATATGTAAGTGGTCTAGGTCCAGCCCAGGCATGCTCTTTAGTTGGTGGCTTAGTCTCTGTGAGCTCCCACGGGCCCAGGTTAGTTGATACTGTAGGTCTTATGGTGTCCTTGACCCCTCTGGCTCTCTCATTCCTTCCCTTTCAAGCTCCCCCTATTCTTTGGCTGTGGGTCTCTGCATCTGTTTCCTTTGGCTTCTAGATTAAGTCTCTCAGGAGACAATTATGCTAGGTTCCTGTCTCAAGCATAGCAGAGTATCATTAATAGTGTCAAGTGTTGTCTCTCTCCCATAAGATGTGTCTCAAGTTGAGCCAGCCATTAGTTGGCCATTCCTTCAGTCTCTGTTCCATCTTTACCACCATACTCCTTGTAGGAGAAAGAAATTTGGGGTTGAAGGTTCTTTAGGTGGGTTGGTGTCCTTATCCCTCCACTGGAAGTCCTACCTGGCTACAGGGTAGCCTCTTCAGGATCTGGGAGAGAGAATTGAAAACAGTGAAGTGGAGGCAGCTCTGAGAATGGGGGAGACTCCAGGAGTCTTTAGTGGTGACTCTAGCTGAGGCTCTTAGCAGCAGGAGATATGGAGCCTGAATATGTGAGTTTTAAAATGAGCTATAAGTAAATATAGTCATAAACTTCTCTGAATCTCAAATGCATGTGTTTGTCTTTAAATAGCAAAAGTCCACAAGTTCAAGTAGAATGCATAGAAGTTACGTGTTTAGAGGAAAAAAATATTCCCTGACATCTAGATGTTGGCTTGTCACTCATTCAGACCTTGGTGTTCTGTTAGAAGAATTTCACATCATAGCAACTTAATAGAAGGCCGTTCTGTAGCTCTAAATCTGAGCATGATAAAAAGCAAGAACATTGTCGTCAAAACCACCCAATGGATCCAATATCCCATTATCCTGGTAATATGAATAACTGTGCCAGCTTGCTACTGTTACTATGTTTGTTTAAGTTTTTCTGTTGTTTTTTTTTTCAAGACAAGGCTTCTCTATGTAGCCTCTATTCTTTTGGAACTCCTTCTGTACAACAGGCTGGCCATGAACTCAGAAGTCTTCTTGCTTCTTGCCTACCATTTGCTGGCATTAAAGGCATGCACCACCATGCCTGGCTCTGGGAAAATTGACAGTATTAGCCTTTCCAGATCCTGTCTGCTCTTCCCTGAGGCACTTGGAAGCAATGAAAGCAGACCCTCCCTGCCTTCCCTTCCCAAGGCACTTACTCCATTATCACCACAGTCTCACTCTGTCTAGAACAAATTCCTGTAACTGACTGCAGTGGCTATCAGGGAAAAGCATCAGTGTTGGAATCAATTTGCTGGCTTTGGTTCCCAGCATGTTTCATCCAAACCCAAGTGGCTTTTGTTAGAGCAACTTTCTTTATTTAACTTCAGTTGTTTTTCTTTTCATGGTTCTTTTTCAAAAGTTATCATAAAAATTGTTGGGGTTAGGTAAATTATAACCTTTTCAAATCTGTATGCCATTATTCTTTTTCTTATCCATCCTTCCTATACTACCTCAAAACATCTTCCCTGCTTCCTCTTCCTGGTCCCATTCACACCTCAAATAGCTCTCTTCTGTTTTCATGTCCCATTACCTTTTGTTTACTTCCTTTCTTAAAATCTCTTTCTCACTGTTGCCGGTCTACTTTCACAACTTACACACACACACACACACACACACACACACACACACACACACTCACACTCACACTCTCCACATGTGTAAGAAACCATGCTGTATTTGTCTTTCTGAGTCTGGTTTATTTCACTTAATCACCTCTCATTCTATTCATTTCCAAGAAAATGTCATGATTTCACTTGTATTTTTCACTAAAGAAATTTTAGTGTGTGTATTCCACATCTTTATTTAATTATCTTTCTTGGAAATAAGACCAATTCCAGTTCTTACATATTATGAATAGTAAAGGCATTTTTATTCACAGTCCTCTGGGTATGGAACCAGAGCTGGTATAGCTTGATCATATATATGCTAATTCAACCAGTAGTATATAAAGCTTCCTCTTTCCTCACATCCTCCTCAACAATTATTCTTTAATATGAGAAACTTTCAAAAATGTTTAATTTGTATTTCCTTGATGGATAACAATGTTTACTACTTTTTCAAATATTTACTGATGATTCATATTCTTTTGACAACTTTTTATTGAGTTCCTTAGCCCATGTGTTAATTGGATGATTTGTTTTATTCACATTCAAATTCTGACACTCTTTATATAATCTAGCTATTAATACCTTGGTTGATGTGTCATTGTCATTTCCCTGTTCTATCTCTTCACTCTGGTGATGCTTCCTTTATTGTACAGAAACTTTTAAATTTTTTATATTCAACCTTTCTTCAATTCTTTGTATTATTTCTTGTTGCTATTATTGGGTCCTTTTCAGAAACTGCTTGCTTATATATGTGTCTTGAACTTGTTGAGTTTTCTTTTTTCTTTTTTATATATATTTTCTCTAGTGGTTTCAAGGTTTTGAGTCTTATATTAATGTCTTTGATATGTTGTGAATTGATCTTTATATAGGATGAGAAATAATGATTCTGTGTGTTGAGCTTTCAATACTTTGTTCTTTGATAATTGTTATTTCTTTCTGCCCACTACTTTTGGGTTTGGCTTGTTGTTGGTTTCCTAAATGATTTGAGTCCATGCTTTGCTTCTTTGAGATTGCCCTGCTTTCTTTTCTTTTTTTTCTTTAATGCTATACTTATAGACTTTCCTGTCAGAACTGCTTCAGATGTATCCCAAAGCTATTCCTTTCATTTTCAGTTTTTTCTGAAGTTAATACCCTTTCTTTCAGTGACTCAGTCATTATGCATGAGTATATTCTTCATTGTGCATTTATGATTTCTATTATTATTTGTTTCTAGTTTTATTCCATCAGATTAATAATGCACAAGAAGTTATCTTGATGACTTGTATTTGTTATGACTTGCTTTATGGCATAGATAAAATGTTGTCTATTTTAGAGAAGTTTCACAGTCTACCAAGAGATTGTATTCTGTATGTACTAAATGGCATAATCTATATATATTTGATAAGGCCATTTGATTTTTAATATGATTTAATCCTGGAGTTTACTGATTTTGAATTTTGATAATCTAAATGTGATGCTACACTGCTTTATTGTATCTGTACTTGTAACAGTTTTTATGCCTTCTAGGATTTTCTGATTTACAATTTGAAACTTTATAGGTTGTGTGTTAGTGTGTTTTCCTCATGAAGTCTATTATTGGATGGGCTCTAATGATTGAGACTGTTTTTCTATATATAGGTTATTCTTTTATGTATAAGGCATTATAATAATCAACTGCCTTAGTGTTTTTTTTTTTTGGCTGCCTATTTCCTTATTTTTCATCAAGTTTAAATGATAGCTTTACTGGATAAAGCAATTTTTGTTGGGAGTTACTTTGGAGGCATTAAATAAATTGCCCCAAACTTTCATGGCTTATAGGATTGCTGGTGAGAGGCTTCATGTTATTTCTATAATTTTGCTTTTGTACAGAAACGTCTTAGTTTCCTTTCTGTTGTTGTTATAAAATGCCCTAATTAAAAAAGAAAAACAACTTAAAGATGAAATGGTTTGTTTGCTGACAATTCAAGGCCAAAGTCCATCATAGTTGAGAAGTCATAGCACTAGGAGCTTGTCACAATGAACCCACAGTCAAGAAGCAGAGAGCAATGTATGCCTCCAGGTACTTAGTTTGTCTTCTCTGCTTATATAGTCCAGTATCTCATCCATGGAATAGTGTCACCCATAGTGTCTTGAACCTCCCACCTCAACTATTTCCAATAGGCATGCCCAGAGGTCCATCTTCCAGGTGATTCCAGGATCTGTTAAGCTGATAATTAAGAATAACTAACCATCAGAATAAATTTGTGTTTTCCCTTTTAATTTTTAATATTATATATTTGATTTACATTTTGGGCATTTGTTTATAACATGTCATGGAGAATTTGTTCTCTAGTTATGTATATGGAGTCTTAAATGCATTATATGTGGGTATCCAGTTCTTATTTTAGATACTTTCAATAGAAAATGTCTGCTGACATTCTATTGAATACAGTCCTTATGTCTTTAGTGTTTCTCTCAACTGTTTTTCTATCCCATGGATTTTTAGGTGTTTTTTTCCTCTTCACTGTGTCTCAGCATTCTTGGACAGCATGTTTATGTTCATTGTGATTTCCTTCATGATGATTAAATTTATAATAGTATTTTCTTAATATTGTCAGACACGCTTGCTAGTCTTTCTTCTGCTTCTCCACATTTATTGTTCTTCCTTTCAACTTTGGTTTATATCTCCAAGTTCAGGTCCTGAACAGCCCCAGTGTTTCTCATCAGGAAAGTTGAGACAGTATGTGCCTGCTTTATAAGATTGCTGTAGAGATTATATTTGATGCAAACTGTCAATTTTTTATTTTTATTCAATAATTCTATAGGTATCTTGGTAACAGTAGCAGGAAAATGGAATCAGTGTTAGAGTCAGTGACTGCAGCAGTCAAGTACTTGTACTACTTCAAAGAATGCCTTCTATTTCTTGATTCTTAGTCAATGGTTGGGACATTCTTGTTTTGGGCATAGTTGCCAGTTCCCTCTAGACATGTTTACCTCAGAGCACTGTGGGGTACTAAAGCACCTAACATGGAATTCTGTGGATTTATCAACAGCCAAAAGGAGGGCTAATGGTTGTTTAAAGACTTCAACTGCCCACACTTATGTTGAAGATGATGATGTGGGAAAACTAATATGATTCAGTTCTAGAATGCTTACATAGCATGCATTACATCCTACATTTGATTCTCTATAGTACATGCAAACTAGCAGTGATTATACGTGAATATAATCCAAGCAATAGGGAGTGGAAGGCAGGAGAATCAAATATTCAATATTTTTCTTGGCTATGTACATAGTAAATTCAAGGCTAGCCTTGACTACATGATGCCCTATCTCAAAAACAAAGACAAAAACATCCAAGGTCTTAATTTCTATAGCATTGAAATGGAAGCACCCATACATGACATTTTAAAATATTTAGTATTCATTCAATAATGACAAACCATTGCCTGCTTTTTTTTTTCTGCTTGACTAACTAGGACTGGAGGAAAGAATTGGCCAGCACACATGCCTCATTTGCTATGGTGATCTCTGCTCTCCAGAGAATATTTTTTTGTGTGTATATGTATGTAAAAATGAGAAACATAAAAATAGCTTTTTGTAACTATTTATTGATTTTTCTCTCAAGTGATATTTATAGTATCAACTGGTAAAGCATGAGTTGAAAGTTATTGGTGTTCTTTTAGATGGGAATGGCAAACGTCGTTTTAAATTGTTATGAAGTTTTAAACTCCTTCAAAATATTGTGCAATATATTATCACTCATATAATGCTAGAGCAATTACTACAAACAATCCTCCATACACTTCCTGGATTAAAATGTACCAGTAAATTAGAAGCATATTTATGCCCTGCTCCTCCCTCCTAGCCTTGGTACTAACCCATCTCCTGAATTTGCATTAAACATTCCTTTGTTTTTCCGTTCAGCACTTCTGCCACTCCATGCATCCACAAGCACTGTATTTTTTTCATCTTTTTCCGTTCGAATGTTAAATGAAATTATTCCCTCCCCCCTGGAATTTCTATTAAATGCTTCTATTATTCATCTTGTCTTTGCAGAAATTTTCTATGCTGCTGTTTACTTTTATGGTTCATTCTTCTTCTATGTGACAGTATCCTCCCTGAGAATTTTGCCTCATATGGTGTGTGAAATCAGAACAGGGCAAACCATGATGTAGGGCATTTATCATATGAATAATATATAATTTATATATTTATTTTACTAGTGAGAAACCATTTGGCTACTTCCAGTTTGAGTCTTTTTTGGTGTGCTCTTGTGAGTACCTTTGGATAGGACTAATTATAGTACAAATGTTTATAGGGAAAATAAGAGTATAATTGTTGAATGACAGAGTGCACTAGATTCAGATTTTCAAGTATTGTGCGTCAAATGAGAAATGTTTCCCATATGCTGTTTTTTAATACTTTGTCCTCAGTTGTTGGTAGTGATATTTGGAGAAATTTAAGATTTGAAGTATTGCTGCAAAAAAAATATATACTACTAGGGTCAGCCTTTGAGAGCTTAACTCCTCACTCTACTTCTGGTTTGCTCTTTCTGACTCCTGCCTATAGTTGATGATGAGAGATCTCATCTATTTGCTCCAGCCACCGTGACTGTTGCTTGCTGTCAAGCTTTACCACCATGATGGGACAACTCTCACCTTCCTGCAACCATTAATCCAAATAAACCCCACCTTCTATAGAAAGCTGCCTTTGGCCATGCCGGTCTACTAGAGCAACAGAAAAGTAACTAGTATAGCAAGACATGTCAAGATATTTTCCAAACTGTTTGTTCTTTTTATGCCTCCAAGTAAGAAGAGATTTGAGTATACAAAGGATTTTAGAAAAAAAAACTTCCATGAGTACTAAAAGTGACGAGTGTATGTAAAAGTAGAAGCCTTAAATGTACCTTAACGCAGGCCTGGCCCTGTGAAAATAGAGAAGTTTAATAGCACAGTTTTATTCCTGACAGTAGAGTAGCATGGATTTACACTTCTACCTGAAATGTATGGGTGTAGCTCATTTTTAACATCATCCTGACAATATCATCAGATTTTTAAGTGTTTGCCAATGTCTTGTATGTGAAATGATATGACATTGTGTTTTTAATTTTTCATGAATTATTTAAGTTAGCATTCAGTATAATCAGTTTTATTATGAAATTTTCCTACGTATGTGTCATACTTAGTCCTAAGTTATTCTTTTTGCCCTCCACTGTGCCTTGTGTCCTCTTGTGGTGTCTTACCCTTTTGCCTTCATGCCACATATGTTTCATTATCCTTTCTTCACTTTCTCTTAAGAGATTGTCCTCGTCTTTCATAAACCATTTCTAGTTTCATGACCTTCATACAAAGACACACACACACACACACACACACTCCAATACACATTCACACATATTTATGTTTATTTAATTCTTTTGTATAGTTTTTTCTCTTGCATTAGAAGACTTTTTGTAATTGATTTATAAGAGCCTACCATGTGTTTTGGGTACTACAGATTTATAAATAATATGTTATGAATAGTTTTACTATACTTGTGCTACCTTTTCCTACTATGCTTTTACATATTTTTATAAATTAAATATGGAGTTCTATTTGAATTTTCTAATAGTTTTCAGATAGCTTGTGTCTTTTGTAAATTGTACATTTTCCCCACTTAGTGATTCTAGTGCTGTAATACTAATGTCTTTATCAAACCTTGGATACTTTTGCAGATTACATTTAAGCCTTTCCTTTGCTTAGGGCATTTTTAGTATGCTCAGAAACAGGTACTCAATTTTATAATTTTGCTTCTGTGAACAACTATTATGTCAGTGCTATACTTATTAAATTGTATTCCTCCAGATGGTATAGAGAACTTGTTGTGTCTTGTGCATTTCAATATATGTGAGAGTTGCATTTGTGGATCTCTACTCTGTTCCAATAATACATTTATGCCATATCAGTTTTACCCTCACATATTGTAACTTAAATTGTACCTTGATATTAACTGGTGAATCTCTCATTACCTGTTCACTTTTATGAATGTAGACTATGTTAAGAAATTTTTTCATTTAATAAAATGTTGAAGTTTAGTTTTATTTACCCTGAGGGAAAAGTTTAGAATTTTATTTGAATTACTATGAATCTACACATCAATTTAGGGAAAGTTAAATCATTATAATATTCAGACTTTTTACCCAAGAAAATAATTCACTCTTATTATTTACTTTGCTTTAATGTGTTTAAATTAAATTTCTTCATAAACAATTTTTCTCATATTTTTCCTTAGTGCTTTCAGATTAGAGTTTTAAAAACCAATTACACTCTTAAGATTATTTAGGAAACCATAGTGTTTTTGTTTATATAACTGATAACTATGTATATTTATTATATTTAAAATTAGAATGCATTCCATTTTTTAAGATGGAGTTTCTTTACATTGTAGCACAAGATTGATTGGAGCTCCACATGTAGCCCAGCCTTGCCTCCAATAAACAATCTCTCTGCTTTAGCACAAATGCTAGAATTACAAGGATATGCTCTAACATATTCCATTTATATATAGTAATAGTTTAGTCATACTATCTTAAATCATTTGTATGGTATAATGTACAATGCAGTCCTCATCAAAAAAAAAAAAAAAAGACACTGAGGAGCCAGTGAGATTATTTAGTAAAGATGCTTGCTTCTAAGTCTGATGATCTGAGTTCAATCCCTAGAACATACAGATAGTGGAAAACAAAAAGCAACTCCTGCAAGTTGTACCTCTTGCCTTCCTCTTACCTTCCTCTCTATAACATATAAATACTGTGACACAGACACACACACGTATGTGTGTATGTGTGTTTGTGCACACTCATACTTAAAAATAAATAGATGTAATTAAAAATACCAATGGCATTTTTCACAGAAGTAGAAAAAAATACTAAAATTCACATAGAAGCACAAAAGACCTCCAGATAACCAAAGCAATGTTCTGTATAAAGAGCTGTGCTAGAAATATTGTTATTACTGATTTTACAACATGCTGCAAAAACCATAGTAACAAAAACAGCATTGACAAACAAAATAGAAGAAAGATCTTAGAAATAAATCTACACACCCAGGGCCTACTGATTTGTAGTAAACACATTAAGAAGGGATAGAACTATTATAAGAGCCAAAAGACTGAGGGGCCTTCTGCAAGGTAGTGTCTTTTGTACAACACAGGGCTGGTGTACCAATGAACTCTCAACAGCTATGGTTGCTTGTATAACACGCACAAGACCATACCAGTCAACATACCAGCATGGATGAGAAGGGCTCATAAAACCCCAACTCTAGTTGTAGAGATACAGCAAGTTGCAGCTATTAAGAGACTAAGAGACAGAATTTATTTGGGACAAGCCCCATGTTAGGTTGGCTTTGTCCTAGTGGTCAGTACTACATACATGTGCATATAGACAACACTAATTAGACTAGACTCAACTGGAGATATATATATATATATATATATATATATATATATATATATATATGCATATATATGCATATATACACACATACATATCCATCCATGTGTGTGCACATGCATATATGTATATATGTATATATGTATATATGTATATATATATATATATATATATATATGTATATATGTATATATATAAAGATGATATATACTCCTTATATATATCTCAGACATATATATGTATGTGTAAAATATATATAATTAGAAGAAGACAAAAAGAATAAAAAGTCCAATTTATGTGGCTCATGTACTCACTGGGACATGTTCAAACTCCCAATGGCTAGCGCAGATCATTAAAGAAAACTGAGTTTTTCCCCATCTAGACCCCCTCCAGAAGCCATCAATTGTGGAAAGCTACACTTCAGCATATTTATCACCATTTTTAAAGAGTTCTCTTCAATGGATTTCTATCTAGGCTGTTACTTTGGGGGATCTGTATGGGTATGGGTCATCATAAAAGCCTTCTCTGTCCTTCTTTCTCAACTGTGAGTCTGCAGTAATCTATATCATTGTAAAAGTAGTTTCCTTACCCTTTACAGTCAGT
This sequence comes from Grammomys surdaster, assembly GCF_004785775.1. Lineage (NCBI taxonomy): Eukaryota > Metazoa > Chordata > Mammalia > Rodentia > Muridae > Grammomys > Grammomys surdaster. The sequence goes on along the minus strand of NW_021620581.1, from coordinate 3,463,948 downwards.
GGGAGAAGAGATCATAGATTTCCACATGGTTTCTGGAGACAGCATAGACCATGGACATCCACATACCATGGCCCTTAGTGTGGTCTCTGGTGGCAGCATAGATCACAGGCATCAACACAGTCCCCTGCTGCGGCACAGGTCATGAACACCATCATGGTCCTTACCAGCAATATGGCCCACAAACATCAACAGGGCTTCAGGCAGGAGTTCAGATCATGGACATCCATATGGCTACATACATCATCATGGCCCCTGGCTGCTATAGGACCACAGACACCCACATGAACCTTTGGCTTTAACACAGCCTGAGGCAGGAGACCACAGATACCAATGAGTCCTCTAGGGGCAGCACAGAGCAAAGGGTTCTTTTAAGAATGTCCAGTCCAGAAATTGAACTATATTTCATCTCAGACATTCTGTTGTTGCTCAGAACCAAAGTGATTATGCAGCTGGGCAGCATGCTGGGAGGCTGAGTCTGCACAAGCTCCAGGCTGCTACACAATACCCTATTGGCCTTACTCAGCAAGGATGTATTCATCTGTCCACATCCACTATAGCTTTTTCTTCAAGTCTCTAGTTCCACCTCTCTCCATCAAGTACTCATTGCTCCACTCGGTTCCTTCATCTTCCCCATCTCTCCATCACATATTCATTCATAGTAGTGGCATTGGAAACTACAATGTGTTACATAGTATATTTTTTGCCCAAACAGCTTGGCATAAAAATATTAATTTCAATGAGTCATTGGTCTGGCTCAAGATTCCAGTTTCTGAAACACCATAAATCTGGACTATTTCTGAGACTCAATCTCTGATATCCTGCTGTTGCCCAGAGTCAAGGTGATGTTGCACCTAGGCAAGGCATCCATAGCCTGCAGGTAGTGCTGGGGCCCTGTATCAGGCTATGACACATCTCCTTGTTGTCAAGGCAAGTAGCCCTGTGAGTCATCTGCATGACCTTTGTACTTGCAGCCTCCTGGCTGAGATGCAGCAGCAAGGGATATAGATTCATCATTTTCCACCATTTTCCGCCTTTGTGCCACCATCTTTCTTTCCAGTTTTGTGAGTCTAACTTTTTAAATTCATTATTTTATTTATTTACAGTCCAAATGTTACTCCCTCTCAGTCCCCCCCCCCCACAGCATTTTCATCTTATCACCCTCCCTTTTGCCTTTGAGAAGGTGCTTCCCCCTGACAGTATCCCCCTTCCCTAGAGCATCAAGTCTCCACAGGATTAGGTGCATCCTCTCCCACTGAGGCCAGATAAGGCATTCTTCTGCTACACATGTGCCCAGGGCCATGAGCCAGCCCATGTATGCTTTTTGGTTGGAGGCTTAGTCTCTGGGAGCTTTGAGGGGTTAGGGTTAGTTGATACTGTTGTTCTTCCTATGGGGTTGCCATCCCTTTCAGCTCTTTCAATCCTTCACTAACTCTTCCATAAGGGTCCTGACCTCAGTCCAATGGTTGGCTGTAAATATTTGCATCTGTTTTAGCTGCTTGTAGATCCTCTCAGAGGACAGCTATGCTAGGCTCCTGTCTGCAAGCACAACATATTATCAGTAATAGTGTCAGGGTTTGGTGCCTGCCTATTCGATAGATTCCAAGGTGGGCCGGTCTCTGGATGGCCTTTCCTTAAATATCTACTCCATTTTTGTCCCTGCATTTCTTTTAGACAGGAATAATTCTGGGTGTATGGTATGTACTCACTGATAAGTGAATCCACCTTTTAAATACATTTTTCCATAAGATTTGCCTTTTGTCCCCTTAGTTGTTTCAAAGCTACTGTGGGCTCTACAAACTCATTTTCTCCTGTCAAATTACCCTTCAGAGTCACCATGGATCTCTCAGACTTCTGTGAGCTCTACTTATTAACATTTGTCAAAGATTTCATAAGATATGATATTATATCCAATAAAGAACCTAATTTTATGAAGATAAAAAAGGAGCATATTCACTAAGAGGACATAAGAATGCTAAGTATGAGCCTAGTAACAGTTTCAAAACTCAAGCAAGAAAAATAGATTTCAAAGAGAAATTACACAATTCATAGTTCTATATTTCAAAACTCCTCTGTCAATAACTGACAAAGCCAGTAGACAGAAAATCACTTCGATTATTGGGGTTTGAATAGCACTCTCATCCAATCTAACCTAATTGACATATATAAAGCATTACACTCCACGACAACAAAATACAGATTCTTTTTTCAGTGTACACAGAATACTTAACAAGGTAAATCATATATATTAGGTTATGAGTTTTAACCATATAAATTATTTTGTCTGACAAGAACAGAACTAAATTAGAAATCTGTGGTGGAAATAGAACTGGAAAAATCTTCAGCAATGTGCAAGTTAATAATATACTCCTAAATAGCTGATAGGTTAGAGATTAAACAAAGGAGGAATTATGGGGCACATGAAGCTGATATGGATATTACAACAAAAATTTTTAGATAAAGTTATAGTAGTACCTACACATAAGTGTATAAGCTTTTAAAGGTCTGCATTAGAAAAGGTCATTGTGAATTAAATTACTCTCAATATTGAAATAGTAGACTAAGAGACTCTAACAAAAACTAAAATCAAGCAGAAAGATTAGAACAATAAAAGCTGAATGAGAAATTTGGGAAATAAAAAAGAGTAATTTAGAGTAATTTTTAAACTGAACAGAAAGAAAAAATAAACCTGAAACAGTTCTTTGAGGCTGGTAAAATAGATAAATAGATAAGATTCTAGCCAGCTGATGGGTCAAAAGAAAAATGATCAGTTAGGAATGACAAAAGTGACAAACATTCAGATGTTTTAGATAAAGGGATATGACTATTATTAAAATATTTTAGCAAGGACATTGATGCATTTTTTATAAGGACAAAGTTCTATGGTGTCTCAAAATACAATGGCTTCTTTAAAAAATTATAGATAATGTGAACAACACAATGTATATTAAATGAATGGAATTTTCTTCTATGTTTTTATTATTGTTATTATTGTGTATGTGTGCCTATGTGTGAGTGTGTGTGTGTGCATGTGCATATTCAATATGGGCGGCATATGGAAGTCTGAACAAAATGGGGGAGATTTCCTTTTCTTCTATTTTGTGTTCTGGGGATTGAACTGAACTTCTCAGGCTTGTATGCCAAGTATTTATACCTGCTGAGTCATTTTCTTGGTCCCAAATGGAGTTTAGATTTAATAATTGTTAAGACGTAGAAATAAAATGCTTGAGCTGGAGATGTAATTTAGTAGCATAGTACTTGGATAATCTTTAGCACCACACTATAAAAACAAAATTAACAAGGAAGAAAAAATAGATGTAAAATGTCCCTAAGAGGCTACTTGCTAAGGATTTGGTTATCAGTCTGTGAAACCTTTAGAAGGTGGTGCAACCATTTAGATGTGGGTTGTGTTGGAAGGAACTTGGTTACTGTGGCAGTTCCTACCCTCTCTGCCTCCCTCATTTCCACTTTGATTTTCCTTTTTTCCTTCTTTTCTCCTTTCCTTACTTTCTCAAATATGTAGATTAATGTGATATACTCCAGACCACAAATTCATGACCCTCCTGCCTCATCCCTTTAAGTACTGAGATTACAAGTTTCATGTTCCATGCTCAGCCTACTAAATGTGTGAAAAATATATAATCACAATCTGCATGAATTCTTTGAAAAGAAAATTGAGACAAGCTGAAATTCCAGAATTAGTCTAACATCTGAAGAATAATGGAACCTATCATGCTAATGAGATATCAATGAAAAGTTATTACCTCAGTACATGCATAAGAAGCAACTGACTAAATGGTTTGCTAAATCTCTAAATAGTAAAGTGGAGATTTTCACTGGTATAATAAAGAAAGTAAGAGAAATAAAAGGTAACTAGATGTAAAATGGAAATTAGAATCTTTATTTTCACATATTTTTATAGGAATGGAATCTATGTAAATGGTCTTAGAACTAATATGGGAATTTAACAGATGCAAGATACATGTGCAAAGATTCGTGACAGCACTTTGTAGAAGTAAAGATGAACCAAATTGAAGCAAAAAAAGCAGTATTGTTTATGATAGCATCAAAAATATATGGGATTACATTTGGTAAAACATGAAAAACCAATTTGGGCATATTGTCATCATAACAATATTAAGCCCTCTAGTCGTTGACTGTGAATGATCTTCCATTTCTTTAGTTCTTTAATTTCTTTTCACAATGCACTTCAGTTTTCTCAGTTCATGTTCTGAACTCCTTTTGTCAGATTTATTCCTAAGTATTTTATTCGTCTTTATACTATTTAGAAATGGAATTTCTTAATTTCATTTTCACATTGTTCATTGGTCGTGTAGAGGAACACAATTGATTTTGGTATATTGATATTTTACTCTACAAAATTACTAAGGCCATTTATTATCTCTAATAGTTTTTTATGTTGATTCCTTTTCAGTTTTCTGTATGTAAAATCCTTTTATGTTCAAACAAAGGTTGTTTTATTTCTTCTACTCCTTTCTGGATGCAATCCTCATCCAATGTGGGATAGAAGTAGGGAGAGTAAGCATATTTGTCTTATTCTTGATCTTAGAAGAAAATCATTGCTTCTCATCATTATATATGATAACATCTGTGGGTTCTTGATGGATGCATTTTTATTAAGGTGATGAAGCCCCATTATATTTCAAGTGTCTTAAGAATATTTTTTTCACAAAATGTTTTATATTTCACATTTTTATGCCACTCCTCAATTCATACACTGAAATTCTACCTTACAGTGTAATGATATTAAGAGACTAGCTTTTAGGAAAGCAATTTGGTCTCAATGGTGTAGGTCACGTGTGCCCTTATAAAAAAGAAGCTCAGAAAACCTTAGTCTCCTTTTATGATGTGAAGATGAGAATGCTCAATGAAAAGTTGGCAGGAAAATATCCCTTGTGTGAATTCTATTGTACAGATATTCATATATTGGAGTTTCCTCTTTCAAACATATATTTTCCAGGAAGAAACAAATTCACTGTTTATAAGCTACTTAATATGTGGAATTTTTCTATAGCAAACCAAAATTATTAAGATATGAGAAGATTTTTTTTTACCTTTTTTTTAACCTAGTGAGGTCCTATGTCTATGGAGATGACTGGTTTTCTTTGTTTATTCCATTGCTAGGTGTATTACATTGATAGTAAATGTACTGTGCACTCCTCTAATACATCCTTATTGGTTGTGCTTTGCAATTCTTTCTATAAGCTGCTTTATTAGGCTTACAAGCATTTTCTGTAATTGTTCTATCTGCATCCTTCTGGTTGTATATCATCCACTCTCTCTCATACATGTCACTTCACTTACTGTCTGGACTTCCTCACACCTTATTCTCCTTCCAGCACACTGTCATGATCATGTTACTGTATTGAAACTGTCCTTGACAAGATTATCTGTAGGCTAAGGTGCTTAAATTCAAGGAATAATTTTCAGCCCTTGTATTGCTTGACTTCTCAAGTGATGGACAGAGCTGACTACATTGTCTCTGGAAATGTTTTCTTTCTTTGATGTTTATTACACTGCACCATTCTTCTTTTCCTCTTATATTAATGGTTGAATTTCTTCAACTACTTTTGACAACTCTAGTTTGTTTCCGTTTTCTTTAATAACTATGTAGCAATTTGAGAATTTTGTTCGATGTGTTTTGATCACACTCTCTCTCCCTCATCCTAGATTCACCCACTTCGCTATTCTTGCATCTGCGATTCCTGTAGCTCTGAGGGTTCATGGCTGAGTAGACTGATGATTTCTTTTTTCCTCCAGTAGTGTGCACAGCACCTTCCTAGACTATGAAAGCTAGCAAGTAGGCATGAGGCTTCCAGGTCAGAATCAGCTTCCTTATTACATGTTTTATGACCGAAGTTTGTTAGTTTTTCAGTGATAGAGTCTTGGTTCTTGAGAGTAACCAAGAGCATTATCTATAACATGTACTGTTTGTAGGAGTCTATGATACTTCAGTGGCTAACAACTCCAAGAGAAATAACCAAGTTCTGGCAGTGGGATTTTAAAAATGCATTTATCTCCAGTGTCTTAGTGGCCTTGTTGCCTTATTACAGGGTAACTTCATTTTTACCGTGTGTGTGTTTATGTGTGTTTGAGAGAGAGAGAGGGAGAGAGAGAGAGAGAGAGAGAGAGAGAGAGAGAGAGAGAGAGAGACAGAGAGACAGAGAGAGAGAGAGAGAGACAGAGAGACAGAGAGAGACAGAGAAGACCTGGCTACCCTGGAACTCATTATGTAGAGCGGCCTGGCCTAGAAACCACAGAGATTCACTTGGCTCTACCATTCTAGTGCTGGGATTAAAGGCCTGCACTACCTCATCCTGCAATTTAAAATTAAGATAAAATTACAATGTTTCCTCCCTTCCCTTGCCTCCATAATTCCGTCCCATGTCTCCCCTTACCTCACAAGTTGATTGTCTCTTTAATATTCTCCCTCCTTCCCTCTCCCTCTCCCTCTTCCTCTCCCTCTCCCTTCCCCTGCCTCTCTCTCTCTCTCTCTCTCTCTCTCTCTCTCTCTCTCTCTCTCTCTGTGTGTGTGTGTGAGAGAGAGAGAGACAGAGAGAGACACAGAGAGACACACACACACACACACACACACACAGAGAGAGAGAGAGAGAGAGAGAGAGAGAGAGAGAGAGAGAGAGAGAGAGAGAGTGTTAAGTCCCTTTAGCCTTGTTTGTGTATATTTTCTGGACTGACCACTTGGTATTGGATAACTGATAATTAGCAGGATCATCTCTGGGGAAGTCTAATTTTCTCCTTCTCAGAACTCCTAAGAGAGATTTTCTTCTCCCACATAGCATGCTTATTGGGGTTATCACTTTTTGGATCTTCTTTAGGAAGCCATGTTGTTGAGATATCCATGCCACTTCAGGGAGACACAATCTCATAGCAGACTTCCTGGGCTTTTTCTGACTCTTATAATCTTTTCTTTCACTTCCACAACATCCGGAGAGCATTAAGTGCTTCAAATGTTTCTATTATAGCTGGGAACCTTGTGATCAGTTGTTCACTGCATTTTGACTACTTCTATTTTTGTAATGGTCTTCATCAGAGTGAAAGCTACACTTATCTGTGGTATAAGGATAAATTTCAGAATGCAATTAGGAATTATGTTGATTTAGTAAAGTAGTTATTAGATAAGATAAATTACTATCTTAGATGTTCATCTAAGATAATAATTCCTCTAACCAACAGTATTTGGCTAGATTTTTAGTACTAGTCATGATTTCCTTTCTGTTGAGCAGACTTTAAGTCCAATTAGAGAGCTGTTGGCTACCGTTAAGATGTGATTTTGAAACCAAATTCAAGAACACATCAAAACAATCATCCATCATGTCCAAGTAGGCTTTATCTCAGGGATGCAAGGATGGTGCAATATATGGAAATTCATCAATGTAATCCACTATATAAACAAACTCAAAGAAAAAAACACATGATCATATCACTAGATGGCGAGAAAGCATTTGACAAAACTTAACACCCCTTCATGATAAAAGTCTTGGAAAGATCAGGAATTCAAGGCCCATACCTAAACATAGTAAAAACAAAATACAGCAAGCCAGTAACCAACCTCAAACTAAATGGAGAGAAACTGAAACAATCCCACTAGAATCAGGGACTAGACAAGATTGCACACTCTCTCCCTACCTATTCAATATAGTACAATATAGTCTTAGCCAGAGCAATTAGACAACAAAAAGAGATCAAAGGGATCCAAATTGGGAAGGAAGAAGTGAAAATATCACTATTTGCAGATGATATGATAGTAATCTTAAGTGACCCCAAAACTTCCACCAGAGAACTCCTAAACCTGATAAACAACTTCAGCAAAGTGGCTGGATATAAAATTAATTCAAACAAATCAGTAGCCTTCCTCTATTCAAAAGATGAACAGTTTGAGAAAGAAATTAAGGAAACAACACCCTTCACAATAGTCACAAATAATATAAAATACCTTGGTGTGAATCTAACCAAGCAAGTGAAATATCTGTATGACACGAACTTCAAGTCTCTGAAGAAAGAAATCGAAGAAGATCTCAGAAGACAGGAAGATCTCCCATGCTCATGGATTGGCAGGATTAATATAGTAAAAATGGCTAACTTGCTGAAAGCAATTCAATGCAATCCCCATCAAAATTCCAACTCAATTCTTCTTAGAGTTAGAAAGAGCAATCTTAAAATTCATTTGGAATAACAAAAAAAAAAAAACAGGTTAGTGAAAACTATTCTCAACAACAAAAGAACTTCTGTGGGAATCACCATCCCTGACCTCAAGCTGTACTACAGAGCAATAGTGATAAAAACTGCATGGTATTGATACAGAGATAGGTAAGAAGATCAATGGAATAGAATTGAAGACCCAGAAATGAACCCACACACTTGATCTTTGACAAAAAAATCTAAAACCATCCAGTGGAAAAAAGACAGCATTTTCCACAAATGGTGCTGGTTCAACTGGAGGGCACCATGTAGAAGTATGCAAATCAATCATTCTTATCTCCTTGTACAAAGCTCAAGTCCAAGTGGATCAAAGACCTCCACATAAAACCAGATACACTGAAACTAATAGAAGAGAAATTGGGGAAGAGCCTCAAACACATGGTCACAGGGGAAAAGTTCCTGAACAGAACACCAATGGCTTATGCTCTAACATCAAGAATTGACAAATGGGATCTCATAAAATTGCAAAGCTTCTGTAAGGGAAATGACACTGTTAATAGGACAAAACTGCAAACAACAGATTGGGAAAAGATCTGTACCAATTCCACATCTGATAGAGGGCTAATATCCAATATATACAAAGAACTCAAGAAATTAAACTCCAGACAATCAAATAACCCTATTAAAAATGGGGTACCGAACTCAACAAAGTATTCTCAACTGAGGAAAATAGAATGATTGAAAAGCACCTAAAGAAATATTCAACATCCTAAGTCATCAGGGAAATGCAAATCAAAACAACCCTGAGATTCCACCTCACATCAGTCAGAATAGCTAAGATCAAAAACTCAGGTGATAGCAGATGCTGGTGAGGATGTAGAGAAAGAGGAACACTCCTCCATTGTTGGTGGGACTGCAAGATGGTACAACCACTCTGGAAATCAGTCTGGCCTGGCGGTTCCTCAGAAAATTGGACATAGTACTCTCTGAGAATCCAGCTATACCACTCCTGGTCATATACCCAGAAAATACTCTAACATATACAAGGACACATGCTCCACTATGTTCATAGCAGCCTTATTTATAATAGCCAAAAGCTAGAAGGAATCCAGATGTCCTTCAACAGAGGAATAAATACAGAAAATGTGGTATATTTACACAATGGAGTACTACTCAGTTATTAAAACAATGAATTCATGAACTTCTCAGGCAAATGAATGGAACTACAAAAAATCATCCTCAGTGAGGAAACCCAATTACAAAAGAACACACATGGTATGCACTCATTAATAAGTGGATATTAGCTCAAAAGCTCACAATACCTAAGATACAACTCACAGACTATATGAAGCTCAAGAAGAAGGAAAACCGAAATGTGGGTGCTTCGGTCCTTCTTAGGAGTAACAAAATACTCATGGGAGCAAGTAAAGAGACAAAGTGTGGAGCAGAGACTAGAGGAGGGGCGGTCTGGAGACTGCCCTACCTGGGGATCTAGCCCATGTGCAGTCATCGTATGCAGGCATGGTTGTGGATGCCAGGCAGTACTTGCTGACTGGAGCCTGATATACCTGTCTCTTCCTGAGAGGCTCTGCCAGAGGTGGATGCTTGTAGCTAACCATTGAACTGATCATGGGGTCCCCAATGGAGGAGGTAGAGAGAAGACTGAAGGAACTGAAGGGGCTTAAGGCCCCATGGGAAGAACAACAATACCAACCAACCAGAGCTCCCTGGTTCTAAACTGCCAGCCTGGGAATATGCTTGGAGGGACCCATGGCTTCAGCTGTATATGTAGTGGAGGATGGCCTTGTCAGACATTGGCAGGAGAGGTGGTTCTTGGTCTCGTGAAGGCTGGATGCCCCACTGTGGAGAAATTCGAGGGCAGGGAGTGAGGAGTGGCTGGATGGGTGGGGGCACATCCTCCTAGAAGTAGCAAGAGTGGGGACAATACAAGGGGTTTCTGGGGTGATTGGGAAAGGGGATAACATATGAAATGTAAATAAAATATCCCATAAAACAAAACAAAAAACAAAAGATGTGATTGAGACTATTGCATTTTGTGGCATATCTTTAGTGATGGACCTTGCTATGATTCATAGGCACCACAGATCAATCACCATAGATCTATTGATTGTTTTTTAACTTTGGCAGCTTACACAGCACCTGTGGTATTTGAAAGTTAGCCTTGAATCTTGTCTGAATTGTTCGATGTCTTCAACAATAAGTACTTAACCTTCAACCTCTCGAAGACAACTGTAGGAAACTATAATAGCCTATATTGTTTGGGGAGTCTCTTGAACTTCCCTTACTGACAACTTTAAAGGAGGTTTCTCACATCTGTTTCTGGGTTTTTGATAGATACATAGCTATGGTTCTTGTGGGAGAGCAATATAATTCCAAGCAAATACACACACACACACACACACACACACACACACACATACACACACACACACTTATATTAAATATAAAATAATAATTCTTTAAGGCGTTCCTATGCATCTATAGTGTTATTTATCTTTTGACCTCTCTCCTTTCTCCCCAGTTACCACTGGCCCTATGTATACAATGAAATATTATTTAGCTGTAAAGAAACCTGAAACCATGACATTTCCAGGTGAATGAATGAGAGGAGGATATGAAATTTTTATAGTTTTAATGCTCATTATTATTAAAATTATATATTTGGCCTGATTTCCCCTCAGTTGAATCTGATTACTTCGAAAATAAAAATAAAAAGCAAAACAAAGCTTATATGCACGGTGGATAGATGGCCTGGTCAGTAAACTGCCTGCCACATAAGCATGAGGCCCGTTGGCTAGTTTTATATGTTAAGTTGACACAAGCTAAAATCACCAGCGAGGAGGGAAGTTCAACTCAGTAAAATGCCTCCATAAGATCAGACTGTAGGAAAGTCTGCAGAGCATTTTTGTAATTAATGATTGATGAGGGAGGGCCCAGCCTGTTGTGGGTGATGCCACCCCTGGGAAAGTGGTCCTGGATTCTATAAGAAAGCAGGCTGAGCAAGCCACAGGAAGCAATCTAGTAAGCAACACTCATTTATGGCTTTTGCATCAGCTCCTGCCTTCAGGTTCCTTCCTAGTTGAAGTTCCTGATCTACTGCTTTCATTGATAGACTATGTTATGGAAGTGTAGTCCAAATAAACCCTTTCCTCTCTAAGTTGCTTTTGGTTGTGCTGTTTCATCACAGCAATAGTAACCCTAAGTAAGATACAAGTTGGTACCAGGATAGTGGGGCATTGCTGTGACATAGTTGACCATGTTGTTTTGGGAAGGATTGTGGAAAGACTTTGGAACTTTGGGCTAGATAATCCATTGAGTATTAAGAGCGCAGATGGTGGAGGTTTGGCTTCTGAAGCTTTAGAGGGAAGCACAGACTCCTACAGACTCCTCCTTTTGTGTGAAGCATCTGTGTTGTTTGGCCAGCAGGCACTGAAGAATCAGCTCTGATTAACAAACTACCAGAATCACTAAAGTACTAGGACAATTGATGCTGATCACCTGGAACTGGGAAA
>NW_021620581.1:3425650-3452227 GCF_004785775.1 Grammomys surdaster | reverse complement strand
ATGTTCCAGAAATGGCTAAGGTTGTACCTCATGCTGGCAGCTGAACTTGGTAGTTTAAGAGTCACTCAGGTGACATGAGTTTTGAATGCATGAAAGGGTCATGAAGAGCAGCCAAGTCTTTGCACTTAGAGAGGTCAGGAGAGGCCATTTTGAAAGTGCATTTTCAGTAGTGCCAGAAGCCAGGACCCTCAACCTTACCCTCACCCCCTACCTTTCCCCACCTGCACAATGTCCTCTGCAGCTTGGCAACCACAAGATCCTGCTTGGCAGGCAGTGTACCATACCTTCTGAGGAAAGCAGGGAGACCATAACTCAAAGCAGTGTACCAGATCTTCTGAAGAATAGCAGGTAGATCATAATTCAAGGCAGTGTACCGTGTAGACCATGAAATGTTTTAGGGCACAGGCCGTGAAGATTCTGTACTTTTCCACCACCTGGCCCCTCTTACCCCCTCCCCTTGTAAAGCATACTATAAAAAAGCATCTTCCATTCAAATAGATGACTCTTGACAAGCAAATGCTTCCTTGAGTCCTTTCTTCTCTCTCGCCCATTCTTCTTTCAGGTTGTGGTCCTCCTCGCCCCCACGAATAACTAGGACCCGCAGGTCAGGTCACAGTAGCATCTGAAGGCCTAGAACTGAGGGAGTCATGCAGGGAATTTGAAGCTTGGCACCATGAAAAGAGTCCAGGAGAGGATATTGGTGAAAGTATAGCTCTGTTGCAGAGTAGACCACAGTATTTTGGAGATGCCACTGTTATGGGATGACCACCAAGAACAGCAGCATCAGTGGAGTGGAGCCAGCCAGAGCTTAGAAGACAAGCTATGTGTGCTGCAAAGGGTGGAACTGGAGAAGTGACCCAAGTCCCTGGAGAAGCCCATGAGATGGTGAGTGGATCCCAGACATTGCATAATGTGTTATTTACACTGTTTCGAGTTGGGTTTTTGCTTTCATATGATTACAAGTGTGTCTGGTTCTTCCCTCTTGAAGTATTTAATTTTTATTTTTATAGAGGGCTACAACTGAGATATCTTGAATTTTTAAAAGATATTTTGCAATTTCAGAGACTAGGTATTTTAAAGGGACTGAACTTTTAGTGTGTTTGAATTTGTGAAGACTGTGACACTTTTAAAGTTATTTTTGTTTTTAATGTGAGATCTTGGGATGAATGAGAAAACAAAGTTTGTGGGTTAACAATGACATGCTTGTATGTCAAGTTGACAAGGGACCAATTGTACTGGCTAGTTATATGTCAACTTGACACAAGGCAAAGTCATTTGGGAACAGGGAATTCTAAGTGAGAAAATGCTCCCACCACATTGACCTGTGGGCAAGTCTTTGGTGAATTTTCTTGATGATTGATGTAGGAGAGCCCAGCTCATTGTGGGCAGCACTAACCTGGGCTGGTGGTCCTGAATTCTGTAAGAAAGCAGGCTGAACAAGCCATGGAAGTAGGCCAGTAAGCAGTATTCCTTCATGGTCTATTTATCATCACCCCCCCCTCTAGGTTCCTGCCTTGAGTTCCTGACCTGAAGTCCTTTGATGATGAGCAGTGCTGTGGAAAAGCCAAATAAACCCTTTCTTCCCCCAAGTTGCATCGCTAACAGTATTTCATCACAGCAATACTATCCCTGAGACAAGGACCAAAGTTCAGATATCCATCACACACTAACACACCAAATGTGATATGTTGACATGTGCCTATAATTTTGACATAGGGGAGGCAAAGAAAAGAGGTAGGTGCTGGCCAGCCTGTCTAGCTGGATTGGTCAGCTCCAGAGCCAGTGATTGGCCCTGTCTCAATAAGGTGGCCTAAGGCCAAGAAGGCCAGAAATGGATGTTAGTTACATACAGTGTGAATTTACATTGCCATCATAGTTTTGTTGGGGTATTTCCCAGGGAACCTCAACTTTCCTTTGCCATATAACTTTTTGAGGGAAGAATTACAATGCATGCATTAGTTTCTAAAAAGTAAAATAGGAGATCTCATACAATTTTCTGGAAAACAGCAACAAATGACCGGTGTGACAGTTTAGTCTTGAAACCATACTCACATGAATGAGGCCTTCTGACAGGTTCTCTTGGGGGCTGGGCTATTTATTCTTATGATACTCTCAGAAGACAAAATTCATCCTCAGAGTGCTGGAGTTGTGGATGGAGGTGCGAACACATCCTATACTATTTCATACACCTATATCAGGGTAGCAAAGATAGAATAGATGAACCGTAATATTTTAGTGAACATGTCTCAGATCGCCATGCCATCCAGCCTGGAAAAATATTTATCTCTTGTCATCCCAGTTCTCAAAGTATGGGTGTGATTTATTGTTAATGATGCACCTATTATAATCTGTCATTTTCTTGGCCAATGTGCTTGAAAGCTTCTCTGAGTCACTGTCCTGCATCTGAATCCCTTCAGACACTCCTCTGGGATGAATTAAACATTGATGGTCTCTAGGCCATGAACATTTTGCTTCTCCATTCCAGTTGTGATATTTCACAGACTTGGGGGTCAAGTCCATTAATCAGCTGATGTCTGATGATCTTGGCCAGATATGACACAGCTAAGAATAAGAAAACTGTGTAATGATGTAGTCAGAGGAGTAATTAATGCTAAACAAATGACCTTCTTCATATTTTGTAAATAGAACTTTGAGACGTGCTGTTTGAGGTTAGTGATTCATTGGTACTTATTGCTTTGGAGATAATATACACCATGTGCCTGAATGTTTGATAAGGTAGGAAAGACCAGAAGACTAGGATGTCATCATGATGGTGACTCTTCCCATGTGCCAGAATGCTTGCTTTCCTGGCAGTGGGTACAGAGTTTTGCTACAAGTTAATTGATGATCCAAGGCATCAGTGCTTTTTTACCTTTCTAGAGGGGAAAACCTATTAGTGACTGTACTCCTATTAAATGCCAGGCACAAAATGCTGTCTTTTACATGTATTATTCAATAAATGTTTGAGAATAACATCACCAGGTAGATACTTTTCCTCCTTGTTTAGCTAATATATACTTAAATTTATTTTTTTTACTTATTTACTTTACATCCCGCTCACTGCCCCACTCCTAGTCACCCCCGCAAGAAAGTGATTTCCTATCCATGAGTAAAGAAAAATTAAACAGTCATATCAGCAGGTGTAGAAAAATGAAAAAATCAACAACCATTTAGGCTTAACCTCAACAAACTAAGAATGAAAAGGAAGGAACTCCTTTAACTTAAGGGTTTTAAGAGAAGAGTGTTGACAAAAAGGCAGACAATAGAAGACCAGCTTCTGAAGCTTTAGAGGGAAGCACAGACTCCTACAGACTCCTCCTTTTGTGTGAAGCATCTGTGTTGTTTGGTCAGCAGGCACTGAAGAATCAGCTCTGATTAACAAACTACCAGAACCACTAAAGTACTAGGACAATTGATGCTGATCACCTGGAACTGGGAAATTAGCAATGATTAAGAAGAGACTAGCATGATTGAGGTTAAATCTTTTCGAAACTGTTTCCTGAAAGTCAGCACACGGAAGCTATGTTCCAGAAATGGCTAAGGTTGTACCTCATGCTGGCAGCTGAACTCAGTAGTGTGATTCTTTTCATTCTCTTTTGAATATTCTGCTGAAAGTCTTGGGAAATACAATGAAATGAAAACAAAGGAAGTAAGTCTATAAGAGTGGAAAGGAAACAATAACTGTCTTCCTTTGCAGAGTTCTGATTGTCTATGTAGACAATCTAAAAGAATTAAAAATGCTCATAACTAAGGGGCTGTAGAACACAGTGTTGCTATAAACATTCAACCATTTTCCTATATATCAATAATGTAAAAATAGAACTTGACACTAAAACACATTGATTATTTTATAGAAGCTCACATTATACACATATTTAATATAATACATACAAGTACAGTATGAGATATTAAGAAATACAGTGAAACATTCAATATATGTCTATGTGCCATGTTCATGCATAGAAAGACTTAATTTTCTCCAGACAGCCCCTCCTTCAGTTTCTGTCCCTCACTTTGTCTCCATATTTGCTCCCTTGAGTATTTTGTTACTCCTTCTAAGAAGGACTGAAGCACCCCCACTTGGTCTTACTTCTTCATGAGCTTCATGTGGTCTGTGAGTTGATTCTTGGGTATTTCAAGGTTCTGGGCTAATATCCAATAATCAGTGAGTGAATACCACGTGTGTTCTTTTGTGATTGGCTTACCTCACTCAGGATGATATTTTCTAGTGCCACCCATTTACCTAAGGATTTCTCGAATTCATTGTTTTTTATAGCTGAGTAATATTCCATTGTGTAAATGTATGACATTTTCTGTATCCATTCCTCAGTTGAAGGACATCTGGGTTCTTTCCAGCTTTTGGCTA
Source organism: Grammomys surdaster (assembly GCF_004785775.1). Taxonomy (NCBI): domain Eukaryota; kingdom Metazoa; phylum Chordata; class Mammalia; order Rodentia; family Muridae; genus Grammomys; species Grammomys surdaster. Next base: position 3,447,861 of record NW_021620581.1, on the reverse strand, counting down.
TTATATATAAGGGTGCTATGAACATAGTTGAGCATATGTCCTTGTTATATGTTAGAGCATCTTCTGAGTATATGCCCAGGAGTCATATAGCTGGATCCTCAGGTAATGCTATGTCCAATTTTCTGAGGAACCGCCACACTGATTTCCAAAGTTGTTGCACCATCTTGCAGTCCCACCAACAATGGAGGAGGGTTCCTCTTTCTCCACATCCTCCCCAGCATCTACTATCACCTTAGTTTTCAATCTTAGCCATTCTGACTGGTGTGAGATGGAATCTCAGAGTTGTTTTGATTTGCATTTCCCTGACGACTAAGGATACTGAACATTTCTTTAGGTGCTTCTTGGCCATACGAATTTCCTAAGGTAAGAATTCTTTGTTAAGCTCTATACCCCATTTATTAATAGGGTTATTTGGTTGTCTGGAGTCTAATTTCTTGAGTTCTTTGTATATATTGGATATTAGCCCCCTATCAGATGAAGGATTGGGAAAGATCTTTTCCCAATCTGTTGGTTGCCCTTTTGTCCTATTGACAGTGTCATTTGCCTTACAGAAACTTTGCAATTTTGTGAAGTCCCATTTGTCAATTCTTGATCTTATAGCATAAGCCATTGGTGTTCTGTTCAGGAACTTTTCCCCTGTGCCCAAGTATTCAAGGTTCTTCCCCACCTTCTCTTCTATTAGTTTCAGTGTATCTGGTTTTATGTGGAGGTCCTTTATCCACTTAGACTTGAGCTTTGTACAAGGAGATAAGAATGGATCAATTTTCATTCTTCTACATGTTGTCCTCCAGTTGAACCAGCACCATTTGTTAAAAATGCTGTCCTTTATCCACTGGAAAGTTTTAGCAACTTTGTCAAAGATCAAGTGACCATAGTTGTGTGGGTTCATTTCTAGGTTTTCAATTCAATTTCATTGATATTCGTGCCTGTCTCTGTACCAATACCATGTAGTTTTTATCACTATTGCTCTGTAGTACATACAGCTTGAGGTCAGGGATGGTGATTCCTCCAGAAGTTCTTTTATTGTTGAGAATAGTTTTCTCTATCCTGGGTGTTTTGTTATTCCAAATGAATTTGAGAATTTCGTTTTCTAACTCTGTGAAGAATTGGGTTGAGATTTTAATGGGGATGGCATTGAATATGTAGATTGCTTTTGGCAAGATGGCCATTTTTATTATATTAATCCTGCCAATTCATGAGCATGAGAGATCTTTTCGTCTTCTGAGATCTTCGATTTCTTTCTTCATGGACTTGAAGTTCTTGTCATACAGGTCTTTCACTTGCTTGGTTAGATTCACACTAAGGTATTTTATATTATTTGCGACTATTGTGAAGGGTGTCATTTTCCTAATTTCTTTTTCAGTCTGTTTATCTTTCATGTAGAGGAAGGCTACTGATTTGTTTGAGTTGAATTTATAACCAGCCACTTTGCTGAAGTTGTTTATCATGTTTGGGAGTGCTCTGGTGGAAATTTGGGGGTCACTTAAATATACTATCATATCATCTGCAAATAGTCATATTTTGACTTCTTCCTTTCTTATTTGAATCCCTGTGACTTCTTTTTGTTTTCTAATTGCTCTGGGTAGTACTTCCAGTACTATATTGAATAGGTAGGGGGAGAGTGGATAGCCTTGTCTAATCCCTGATCTTAGTGGGATTGCTTCAAGTTTCTCTCCATTTAGTTTGATGTTGGCTACTGGTTTGCTGTATATTACTTTTACTATGATTAGATATGGGCCTTGAATTCCTGATCTGTACAATACTTTTATCATGAAGGGATAATTGAATTTTCTCAAATGCTTTCTCAGCATCTAGTGAGGTGATCATATGGTTTTTTTCTTTGAGTTTGTTTATATAGTGGATTACATTGATGGATTTCTGAATATTGAACCATCCCTGCATTCCTGGGATAAAACCTACTTGATCATGATGGATGATTGTTTCGATGTGTTCTTGGATTCAGTTTGTTAGAATTTTATTGAGTATTTTTGCATTGATGTTCATAAGGGAGATTGGTCTGAAGTTCTCTTTCTTTGTTGGGTCTTTGTGAGGTTTGGGTATGAGTGTAATTGTAGCTTCATAGAACAAATTGGGTAGTGTTCCTTCTGTTTCAATTTTGTGGAATAGTTTGAAGAGAGTTGAAATTAGTTTGTCCTTGAACGTCTGATAGAATTCTGTACTAAAACCATCTGGTCCTTGGCTTTTTTTGGTGGGAAGACTTTTAATGACTGCTGCTATTTCCTTAGGGACTATGGGACTGTTTAGATTGTTTATTTGCTCCTGATTTAACTTTGGTACTCGGTATCTGTCTAGGAAGTTGTCCATTTCATCCAGGTTTTCCAGTTTTGTTGAGTATAGGCCTTTGTAGTAGGATCTGATGATTTTTTAAATTTCTTCAGTTTCTGTTGTTATGTCTCCCTTTTCAGTTCTGATTTTATTAATTTGGATACTGTCTCTGTGCCCTCTGGTTAATCTGGCTAAGGGTTTATCTATCTCGTTGATTTTCTCAAAGAACCAGCTCCTGGTTTTATTGATAATTTGTATTGTTCTTTCTGTTTCTATTTGGTTGATTTCAGCCCTGAGTTTGAGCATTTCTTCCTGTCTACTCCTCTTGGGTGTATTTGCTTCTTTTTGTTCTAGAGCTTTTAGGTGTGCTGTCATGTTGTTAATGTATGCTCTCTCCAGTTTCTTTTTGTAGGCACTTAGAGCTATGAGTTTTCCTTTTAGCACTCCCTTCATGGAGTCGCACAAGCATTGCTATGACACGTTCTCATTTTCATTAAATTCTAAAGTCTTTAATTTCTTTCTTTATTTCTTCCTTGACCAAGTCATCATTGAGTGGAGAGTTGTTTAGTTTCCATGTGCATGTGGGTTTTCCATTGGTTTTATCATTACTAAAGACCAGCCATAGTCAGTGGTGATCTGATAAGATGCAAGGGATTATTTCAATCTTTTTGTATCCGTAGAGGCCTGTTTTGTGATCAATTATATGGTCCATTCTGGAGAAGGTACCATGAGGTGCTGAGAAAAAGGTATATTCTTTTGCTTTAGGATGAAATGTTCTATAGATATCTGTTAAGTCAAATTATAGGTTTATAACACCATGCATGGCTTTTTAATTTTTATTGTCTCATTTATTTTTGATATGATAATATAATTACATAATTTTCCCTTTCTCTTTTCTCTCTAAACCCTCCATATATAATCCTCCTTGTTCTCTTTAAAATTCATAGCCTCTGGTTCTGGTTCTGAGTATCAAACTCAGGATATTATGTCCGTACAGCAAACAGTTTATCAACTGAATGATCTTGCCAGATCTTTTTTTATTAAATGTATTTAGTGACAAATATGACTACAGAGGTTTTGTATTTGATCACATTCATACCCTGTTTTCCTCCCTTGTTCCCTTTCCTCTCCTAATCCTCTTCCTCTTCCATCTATCTCTCTAGTTCAGCAACCACTACCTACAGATTCTTAGATAGGATTTGGGCCTCTTGAGTCCTTCTAACCTATTGAAATGTAACTACCTTTAAATCCTCTGGGAGGGATGGGGGCATAATGAGCCATTCCCCAATCCATGATAGTGCTGATGGGTCCAGTCTTATGTTGGTCCTGTGCAGGCTATCACAGATGCTGTAAGTTAATGAATAAACTTATTACAGGGAAATCAGGGACTCTTTAATAAAAAAATAATTTAGGATTAGATTTAGAAAGAAGCTTGAGGAACATTTTATTACAGTTTAATAGTAAAATGAAAAGGCAATCAAACTATAAATCTTGGTTGCTGCCTTGAATAGAGATGGAGAAGGGGAAGAGAGAAAGCCCATGTTCTTTTAGAATACAGCTTGAGAAGCAGTGATATGATGGGAGGTAAGTATAGAGCACAGAGCTTCAGAGAATGCACAAAAACACCTAGAACATCAAGGAAAAACATGCCTACACTTAGGTCAGTATCTGAAAGAAGGAATTCAGAAAACAAAAAAAGGAAAAGGTAAGTTTTTCAGATAGGATTTAGAAAAATAAGCAGATCACCTATTATAAAAATAAGACTTTAGGGAAACTCACAGTAGCACTTGTCTATGGATTATAAACACCAAAATATTTAGAAGGTAATTTATAGGCACTTCATATCCTTTTAGCCAAAGAATAGCAGCTTCCTCACTTAGAGTTATGACTTACACACCCAGATGTTTACAGTTCTAGAGGTGAATTCTCTTCTTTGGAAGAGGCTTCAAGTCCAACGAGAAAGTAATTGGTTACCTTCACAACAATCTTGGCCACTATTACATCAGTGTGTAATGAGCCGTTCTGCTGCTCTGGTCCATGGGTCAGGGAGCAAGAGAGAGAGTGGGGATGCGAAGAATGGAGACAAGATGAAGTCTTGAGTCTGCTGAATCTGTTGAGTCTCTCTGTTGAGTCTGTGTCTGTCTGGTATATCTAGTCTGTCTAGTCTGACTGCTTTGACTCTGACTGCTCCTTTTATATCTCTACTGAGTCTCTCAAGTGTTGGGATTAAAGGCGTGTGCTACCACTGCCTGGCCTTGACTGAAAGGATCAAGATAATTATCAGAGTATGTTCAGCTGTTGTAGGCTGTTGAAAACAAGTCTCTTGTCAGGGTACATGGCTCAAGATGGCTGCAAAGATAATAGCGGCCCTTGGCTCAGAGTCGGCTCCCAACAGGTCCCCCTTTTTAAATTTGTTTTTTAAAGGGAAGGCTGGGAAAACTTATGGAAACCGTGTCTGTCTTAGGTTGGGACAAAAGACCCCAGCCTCCCTTTCCCATCTCTGGATACTCAATAGCCATTGGTTGAGCTCCTGTCTTAGGATGGTGAGGCCTCCCAGTTTGGGACAAGGGTCTTGAAGTGTTCTCTTACCCGTCATTGACTACCTGGCTTAGTGCGTAAGTTAGGGGTTAATCCTCGTCAGTCTTGATGACAGACATTTTGGAGTCCCCTACTTCCAGCCTGTAATAACGGACCTGTATGGGTTTCATTTGAATAGCGTCTATCTATTGTCATACAAAAAACCATGAGTTTGTTGAACAGTGTGAACCAAAGAGACAAGAGACTTAGCAATGCCTGAATGGTTATTGTAAAAGCAACACTCTTTTTAGGGTAGCACATAACTCCCTCTGTTGGAGGAGTAAAAAGTATAAGCCTCTTTTATTCTGTAGCACTATTTCAGCTAAGAAGGATAATGAATTTTACAAATGCATTATAGCAGATTCCATTCTTTCTAAATCTAAATCTATAGAAGTACAGAACAGATCATAGCCTTGATCTTAACAAAACAAATAAAGAAAATCCCCATTCCTGTCTCAGTCAATCTTAAACCCAAAAAACAATTATAGTAACTGTGGTAATGGGTTTTCTCCTGAGTCTAAACAATGTACCCCACTAAATCATAAATCAGGGAACCAAAAGTCCAATAGAGCCACCCTGGAGGTGTGGGTGGTAATGTCTTCTGCACTGAGAACTTCCCAAGTCTGGTATGCTGGTTGATCCGCTCCTGTTTGAAGACAATTGTGATGCATCTTCATGTTTCCTGTAAAGAAAAAATATGCTTCTCAGGGGGTTTCTCCTCCTTGGATTTGTTATTGTTGTCTATTTGTTTGATCAGTCTCTCTGGCAGGCAGCATGCATCATCTGCCATTTGGGAATATTTGCACATAGAACCTCTTCCCCAGATAAGAACTGGATCTGGCCCATTCCAGGTTCCAGTTAATGGGTCTTTCCAGAGGACTGTTGCAAAATTCTTTTTGGTATCAGGATGCCAGAATCTATCTGTAGCAGATTTTCCTTCAGAATCCAAAGTTAAAAAATTTAAAATAAAGAGCGTGTGATGAAGGATATTTCTGGGAGATCCCTTAGTAGGGTACCATTCCCTATTTTTAATTTTTTCAAATTGACATTTAATGGTTTGATGTGCCCTTTCTACCTTACCTTGGCCCTGTGGATTATATGGAACACCCATTTTATGTAGTATTCCCAATTTTTCACAAATTGGTGGAAACTGAAGCTTGTATAACCTGGGCCATTGTCAGTCTTGATCTGTTTTGGTACACCCAATGCAGCGATTGTAGCAAGCATATGATTGATCACATGTTTGCTTGCTTCTCCGGTTTGTAATGTTGCATAAATGAAACCACTGTATGTATCTACACATGCATGTATATATTTTTGATTTCCAAATTCATTATAGTGGGTAACATCCATTTGCCAGAGACTGGTATCAGTCCCTTTGGATTCACACCTAAATGAGGAACTGGTAAAAGTTTAACACATGATTGACATTGTTTGACAATTTGTCTAGCTTGTTCTCTGGTAATTTTAAACATGACCTTCAAAGTTTTAGAATTAAGGTGATGTATGATGTGTAACTCATGAGCCTTTATGGCCTGTTCTAAGTTAGATGGCAGATCTGATAAAGTCACTGCGGCTATACGAGTGGCTAGATCTGCCTTGGTGTTTCCTTCAGCGAGAGGGCCTGGTAGCCCAGTGTGGGCTCTCAGGTGTCCTATAAAGAATTTTCACTTTCTCCTCAAAATAATTGTTGGCACTGTAAAAACAAATCGGCTACTTCTGAGGAGTGCTTTATTTGCACAGCAGTTTCTAGCAGAGGAATAGATTGAGCTATATATGAACTATCTGTGTAACTATTAATGGTTTGGTTTTGAAATGCTTGAAACACAGCAACAACAGCATGTAATTCAACCAATTGAGCTGACACAGCTGATGTAGCAAAGGAAATTACTTGATCCTTAAAGGCATAAGCAGCTGTTCCTGATGAGGAACCATCAGTGAAAACTAGCAATGCTTCCTTTATAGGTGCATGCGCAATACGAGATGGAAAAACAAATGCATGGCGATTACAAAATTGAACCAATTTGTCTGGCGGATAATGGACCAGCAAATGAAGCACATGCTATAGGCCAAACTTCAGAACTCTGCATAAGCCAATTAACCTGATGTCTTGTATATGGTTGTACTATGACATCAGGATCTTTTCCAAAATATTTTCGACTGTTATCTCTACCTAACATAATCATATCTGCTACAGCTGCATAGTATGGATAAAGAACCTTTTTAGGGGATGAGGGAAGATGCACCCATAATATGTGTACAGTTTGCCAAAAAACTGCAGTAGGAGTTAGTTTAGTGTTAAAAATAAGAAAATATAAAGGCTTATAATAATTAATATGAGTTACAAATTGGGATGAAATAGCATTCTCAACCTTCTGTAAGGCTTTTCTACCCTCCTCTGTTAGAGCCCTGCCAGACTTAGGGTCAGGATCTCCTTGGAGAATGTCAAACAAAGGTTTCAACTCTCCTGTTGTAAGTTTCAAATATGATCATAGCCAATTAATGTCTCCCAACAGTTTTTGAAAGTCATTAAGTGTCTTAAGGGAATCAGTCTTCAAGGTGGCCTTACTGTTAATAATACGTGGACCATTAATCTGAAATCCTAAATAAGTATATGGATCTTGTACCTTTTCTGGTGTTATTTGTAACCCTGCAGACTGTAAAGCTGTTTTAAGATCATCAAAGCACTGGAGTACCTGTTCTCCATCTTTTCATGCTATTAAAATGTCATCCATGAAATGAATCATGTAGATTTGTTTCCACATGGTTCTAACACTCTCTATGGCAGAAGCCACAAACTTTTGGCACAAGGTAGGACTGTTAGCCATACCCTGAGGCAAGACCTTCCATTGATATCTTTTCATAGGTTCTCTAAAGTTTATAGCGGGAACACTAAAAGCAAAGCGCTTTCTATCGTTGGGATGCAAAGGGATAGTAAAGAAACAGTCTTTTAAATCTATAACTATTTTATAATAGCCTAAAGGTGTGGTCACTGGTGTGGGCAGCCCAGGTTGTAAGGCTCCCATCAGAACCATGGTCGAGTTAATGGCCCTCAAGTCTTGTAACAATCTCCACTTTCCTGACTTTTTCTTAATGACAAACATTGGGGTATCCCAGGGAAAGTTACTCTCTTTTAAATGTCCTCCTGCACTAGCAATTGAACAGCTTGTAATTTTTCGGCGGTTAGGGAGCACTGATCCACCCAGATGGGAGAGTTCTCCTTCCAGGTGATTGGATTGGCACAATACCCTAGGGGTGCAGCTGAATCAATAATCCCAATCAAAAATACCCTAAGTCTCTTCTTCCAGAGTTACCATGGACCTCAATAGGATTAGTAATCTCATTTTCACTTTTTCCTAATCCTTTCCCTGGAGAAAATCTAGAGTTTATCATTTGAGCTGTGATTACTTCATTAGGGCTGCACATAATCAATCCCAACTGGGATAATAGATCTCTGTCCCAGAGATTAATGGGAAGGCCCAGGATGACATAGGGTTGTATATTTCCTGTATTCCCTTCTTTATCTTTCCATGTCAGCACCTTAGAGCTTTGCTGTGGATTTTGACTTTGGCCAATACCCCTCAAATTAGTTAAAGTTGGGGTCAGAGGCCAGGTGGCAGGCCAATCGCTTTGTTTGATAATCATCACATCAGCTCCTGTATCAACTAAACCTTGGAATGTCTTCCCATCGAGAAATATTGTCACCATAGGTTTTTGTTTAACTATAGGTTGTACCCAGTATACATCAGAGGAACCAAAGCCTTGATCTCCTCTCTTAGAACTCTTATATTTGTGATTAGTAGGAATCAATGTAAGTAACAATAGTTGAGCTATCCTTTTTCCTGTAGGAATAGTGACTATATTCAGTATTGCCTTGGCCATTACCTTAATCTGACCTTGATAATCATTGTCTATAACTCCAGGAAAAATTTGTGGTCCCTGCATAGTAGCACTGCTTCTTCCCACTATCAGGCCAAACACATTTGGATAGAGTGGTCCAAACACTCCAGTGGGTAAGGCTTGAGGTCGCATTTCTGGGGTTAATACTGTGTGGGTGGCAGAACTGAGGTCTAGTTCTGTGCTTCCTGGGATGGCTCGACTAAGTTCTGAAAGGGGTTGTTGTTGGCTGGTATGATACTGACTGCCCCATAAGCCTGTTTTGGCTTGTGTTGGCTCGGGGCCTGGGCCCTGTTCCCATTTCCCTGATTATGGGAAAGGGTGTTTCCTTGTGTATCTGTCTTGGACCTATATTCACTAGCCCAATGTCTTCCACGTTTGCAAAGTGGGCATAGCCTAGGCTGTTTTCTAGGCTGTCTCTGGGTTAACTCATTTTCTGCTTTGCAATATTTTGCAAAGTGTCCAGGCTTACCACATTTAAAACAGGTCTTTTTGTTTGTTTACCAAAAAATCTCTTACTGATTGTCCTTGCATGGCAGCTTCCATAGCTAAGTCCTGTTGACAGGAGGGCCCTATGTCAGAACAGAGTCTGTCTTTTTCCTATAGGGTCTAATGGCCACGTGGCAGACAGAATTTGCATTTTCATATGCAAGCTGTTTCACATAATCTACACCTGCCTCTGCATTACCAAAAATCCTCCCTGCTGTTGTCATTAATCAATGAACAAAATCAGAAAATTGTTCGTCAGGCCCTTGTCTGACTGAGGTCAAAGATGTACCAGGGTCTCCCTTTACCGGGAGTTTGCATCAAGCCTTCATGGCTGTATTTTGAATTTGAGCAAATAAGCCTGGGTCATATTGTATCTGGTTATCACTAGAAGCAAATTGCCCTTCTCCTACTAAGGCTTCAAAGGACCAACCATTACCTGCCTGAATATTTCTCCTAGCTGTCTCTTTACAATTCTCATGACACTCTGATTTCTAAATAAGATAATCACCACTGCTAAGAACTGCTCTCACTAGAGTATTCCAATCACCAGGAGTCAGCCACTCCTCTGCAACAGATTCTAAGATTGTAAGAGTAAAGGGAGCAGTGGCACCGTATTGTGACACTGAATTTTTTAATTCTTTAATAATTTGAAAATTAAACCCTGTGTGATGTCTTCAAGCAACCCCTTGAGCATCTCTAGTCTGTGATACAGGGAAAACCTCAGCCTCTCCCTCCTCTGGCTGATCTCTGGATGAACTAAAACCAGAGGGCAGGGGTTGCCTTTGGACTCCAGGTTGAGGAACTCGAGGACCTGAGGGATTTTCCTTGCCCTCCCGAGACATCTTCCCTGTGTTTAATTTTTGTAGCTGATTAATTAAGTCCTGATACTTTTTTTCTAACTCTATTTGTTGTTTAAGCAGAGAAATTTTGTCCTGTAACTCCTTTCTGGGATCTACAACCACCATCTCCATAGCAGGAGCATCTGGAGATGGAGGAGCAGAGGGAGTGGGTCTTCGGGAAGAGGACCATTCAGGGTCGTAATTTTTGGCTGTCTCTTCCTCTAGGTCAGCACAATCTGGCTCTGTCAAGTCAATTACTTCAACCTTTGGTCGTATCTTGGATTCTATACTTTTCTTTTTCTTTTGAACATGAAAGACAGCATTGAACAGCAAAACAGAAGCAAACAATTAACACACATAAGCAGCAAAGAACAAAACAAAAACAGAGAGTTGAAATCAGGCTGAGAGTTGAATTCAGGCTGACTTATTACTTGCCCCATTATCATTAGTATGACCTACTGGTCTCCACATGGTAGGTTCCCATGGCAATTACCTCTGTTTCACTTCTGAATTTTCAGTCGACCCTCCTTCTGGTAACGTCCTTCACTGGGTCTCTCTTTCTTGCTGCCCCACGTTGGGCACCACTTTGTAAGGAGCCATTCTGTTGCTCCGGTCCATGGGTCAGGGAGCAAGATAGAGAGTCGGGACACAAAGAATGGAGACAAGATGAAGTCTGGTGAAAGACGAAGTCTGCCTCCTGGAGACGGAGTCTGAGTCTGCTGAGTCTGTTGAGTCTCTCTGTCGAGTCTGAGTCTGTCTGGTATGTCTAGTCTGTCTAGTCTGTCTAGTCTGACTAGTCTGACTACTCTGACTCTGACTGCCTCTGACTGCTCCTTTTATATCTCTCCTGAGTCTCTCGAGTGTTGGGATTAAAGGCGTGTGCTACTACTGCCTGGCCTTGACTGAAAGGTCAAGATAATTATCAGAGTGTGTTCAGCTGTTGTAGGCTGTTGAAAACAAGTCTCTTGTCAGGGTACATGGCTCAAGATGGCTGCAAAGATAATAGCTGCCCTCAGCTCAGAGTCAGCTCCCAACATCAGTGGGCACATTTCCTTTGCCAGGTGGAAATGTTACATTCATTCCAATAAGGCTCCATACTTAAAATTGTGATGCCAATTCTTTCCTAGGATAGACCTTCTAGCATTATCTGTACAAACTAGCAGTGAGGACGTTTCTGATTCAATTCCAACCCCACTTCTCTTTGTCTTATGACAAAAGTATTTATTGTCTTCAGCAATGGGGTCTTATAGTCTAATTCCTGTAGGCAACCAATATCCTGTATTGGTTGTTTTGAGAGCCTTGGGGAATGCTGACTATATTTTCTTTAATTTATCCATCTGTCATTGAATAGCGAGGTTGATTCCATTTCTTAGCTACAGGGAATCATACTCCAACAAACATTTAAGAAAAGAAATTAATTTGACATACTGATTTTCTTTTTAACATGTACCCTTTAGTAATACAGTTGAATCATATTATAGTTTCACAAGTAATTTCAATATTCTTTTATTTTTCAAACTTTATTTAGATTTATCATCTGCCAATTTTATTTTATTTTTTTTAGAATTTCTTAAAATGTATTTTGATCACATTCACCCACTAACTCCTCCAAGATCTGATACTACCTCCATATCCATTCAAGTTTTAGTTGTCCATTTTATTAAAGACATTGAATTCAAATGTATTCATGTTACTCAAATACTCTTAGATATGAACCCTACCAGAGGCCATACCCTTAAGAAAATTGGCTCATCCTTTGCCAACAACTATTAATTATCAATAGTTTCTGAGCTACAGAGGGAATTTTATGGTCACTTTTCTTACTCCATGTTGAACTATGTCTGGCTTTAGCTTGTTCAGGTCTTTTTTTTTTCTTTTTTTATTGTATATTTTATTTACATTTCAGATGTGATCCCCTTTCCCCATCCCCCCCACTCAGGAATCCCCTATCTCATCGCTCCTCTTCCTGCTTCTATGAGGATGTGCCCCCAACCACCTGCCAACTCCCACCTCCCCAGCCTCAAATTCCCCCATACTGGGGCATCCAGCCTTCACTGGACCAAGAACCTCCTCTCCCACCTATGTACTACAAGGCCATCCTCCCCTACATATGCAGCTGGAGCCATGGGTCCCTTCCTATGTGCTCCCAGGCTGGTGGTTGAGACCCTGGGAGCTCTGGTTGGTTGGTATTATTGTTCTCCCCATTGGGCTGCGAGCCCCTTCAGCTCCTTCAGTCTTCTCTCTAACTCTTCCATTGGGAACCTCATGATTAGTTCAATGGTTAGCTGTGAGCATCTGCCTCTGTGTATGTCAGGCTCTGGCAGACCTCTAAGGAGACAGCTATATCAGGCTCTTATCAGCATGCACTTCCTGACATCCACATCACTATCTACCTTTGATGACTGCACATGGGATGGATACCCAGGCGGAACAGTCTCCAGAAAACCCCTCCTTCAGTTTCTGTCCCTCACTTTGTCTCCATATTTGTTTCCCTGAGTATTTTGTTACTCTTTCTAAGAAGGACCAAAGCATCCACACCTTAGTCTTCCTTCTTCATGAGCTTCATGTAGTCTGTGACATTTTTTGTTGATTGTCTGGAATTTCACATCAAGTACCTCAGTCACACTCGTTTCCCAGTCCTTCCATATACACTCCTCAACCTTTGTGACCTCCTTTTCAAAAAGTAAAAATAAGAATACAAATAGAAAAAAAATCAACAACAAGCCTAATTTGTGTTATCTGTATACTCACTGGAGCATGGCCAAACTCTCAGTGTTCTGCCCCTTAAATGATACTGAGTCCATCCCCTCCTGTACTCCAACCAGGAGCCATCAGTTTTGAAGAACTATATTCCCACAACACTTTTTATTAAAAAAAGTTTTCATCAGTGGCTGCTTCCTGTCTAGGCTGTTACATATTGGGAAGTGGGGTGGGGTGGGGGTTGTCACAGAAGCCTTTCATGTACCTCCTTTTCAACTATTCATCTACAATCATTGATATCATGGCAAAAAATAGGCTCCTTGCTCTTCATAGTCAGCAGCAGGAGCATGAATCATGGGCCTCTATATGGTTTTTGTAGAAGACACCCTGAACAATGAACATCAACGTGGCCTCAAGTAGCAGTAGAGACAGGCTAAGCTCCATATTGCACAACCCCACCCCCCACCCCCCAAGAAGACAGCATAACTAACAGTTATCAGCATGGCTTCAGGCTGCAGCACAGATCCTAAATATCTGCATGGCCTTCTGTGGCTACAAAGGCCACAGATATCAACACAGAGCCCTGCTACAGTAGGAGCACAGAGCCAAATGTAGTTCCTGGTGGCAGAATGGACTTGCACATCATTAGGGCCTCAGAGAGTGGCTCAGGCCACTGCCATCAATATGGTCAATATGGCCCCCATTGGCAGCATGGTTCACAGATATCAACTTGACTGAAGGCTGAAACATAGACTGTGGACATCTGCATAGCCCTTGGTGGTAACATGGGCTACAACATTATCACAACTCCACTAAAACCTCCTAGGGAGCAGATGTGGCCTGTGGTTGGCTTCTGCTGTCCCTTGGGTCATTTCCACCGTCTCTCTTGTTCAGGTTTTATATGTGCAATCAGGACTGCTGTGAGTTTATATGTGTGCCTACCCTGTTGAATTTAGAAAACAGTTTCCTTGAAGTCATCTACAACATCTGACTTTTGCATGAGCTTTCCACCCTCTCTTCTAGGACTATCCCTGAGCCTTGGGAGAGGAGTGGTATGTGTGTGTCCCATTTGATGCTGAGAGGAGTGGTATGTGTGTGTCCCATTTGATACTGAGCATTCTACAGTCTCTTATTATGTGCAATTGCATTAGTGGCAGAAGAACATAAATTTTCTAGTTATACTACTGGTGGGAGTTTACATCAATAATGTAAAGGAGGTCCTTTATCTGCATTTGTATCAGAAGTCCTTCTGTTTTGTCTGTTTGGTAATAACTATTCTTACTTGTTTGGCATGATTTTTCATTGTGATTTTAATAGCCATTCCCCTAATTATTTAAAACTAATTTCTTTTCTTTGTATTTAGTGTGTGAGAGAGTGGCATAACTCAAGTGTAGAGGTCAGAGGATATATTGTGGAGGTGGTGTTCTCCTTCCACCACCTGGGTCCCTAGCAGCAAAGTTGAACTTGGCAGCAAGTGCCTTTGTCTACTGAAACATCTTATTGACATAAGCATTTTCATCCTATACTTATTGTTGCTTTATATATTCTATTTACCAAAAAACCCCCAAAAAACAGTTTAGATCATTGCCTATTGCCCATTTGTTTAAAAAAAAATATTCTTGTCTCATACGTTCCATCTCCAGCAGTTTCCCCTTCCTCCTGTCCTCCTAGCTACCTCTACTTCCTCTCTTCCCCAGACACAATCCTCTGTTTCCCTTTTTAAAAAAGCAGTCCTCCCTGCCTAATTCCTATTTTTAAATAGTTTTTGTTGCTGTTGTTTTTGTTATTGGGTTGAGTTCTTTCTATACTGTGGATGTTAATCACTTAACAAATGGATGATTTGCAAATATGTTTCCCATTCCGTAGGTGATATCTTCCCTCTGTTAACTGTTCTTTTGCTGTGTAGGAGTTTTTCATTTGATATGGTATTACTTGTTAATTTTGCCTTTAAAAAATGTTTCTAGAAGTCATGTTAAAAATATTTGTCAAGATCAATGCCCTGAAGTGTTTCCTTGCCTTTTCTTTGATGTTCTCATGTTTAAGTTTTGTATTAAGTGATTTTGCATATATAGATAGGCTAGAGATAGAGGTTTAGATTTTTCTTGTGGATATGAACATTGCCCAGTTTCTCCAATATTGAAATATGAGATAAGAATAAGATGGGATTGAATCCAATGACCAAGAAAAGGTGAATGGATAAACTTAATATGGTATGTATCTACAGTATATTTTATTCAGCTATAAAGATATAAAATATGTCATTTGCAGGAAAATGAATGAAACTGGAGTTAATCATGTTAAGAGAAATAAGACAGAATTTTCTCTTTATCTTTTCTCATACACACATAGCAGGAAAGTAGAAGGGAAGCCACTTAGGAAGAGAGAGAATCAGCAGGAGAAGAAAGGGGGAAAAACATGTAACCAAGGGTGAATATGAGCCAAATATAAAGCTCTGAAGACGTTATAATGAAGCCCACTATTCCACACAAAAATATATTAATAAAAAACCAGAAAATCAGTTTTTTTTACATAAAGAAAAACTGTCTCTTTAGCAGTGAATGTTTTTGCTGCTTTATTAAAATCATTTGACTATAAATACACAGTTGTATTTCTGGATTCTCAATTATTTTCCATTGTGGTATATGTCTGTTTTTATGCTAGCATCTTGCCTTTTGGATTACTTTAGCTGTGTAGTTCATTTGAAACTAAGGTATTTGGGATTTTCTTGCTTGTTTTAGATATTTTGGCTTTCTTTTTTGATGTGTTAGTTTGTTTGGGCTCTTCCAGCCATTTAGAATCTTTAATGTTTCTAGAAATGTTATAAAAATATCTCTGACCTTGTAGGATGTCATTAGGAATTACCTGAACCTGTACATCCCTTTGGGCAGTATATAAAAGCTTCCAATCCATGAATGTGAGTTATCTTTGTATTGTTTGTGACTTATCTTCTATTACTTTAATCTTTTCTTTACTGGTATGATTTACACTGTGAAGATTATTTACGTCTTCACTCAGGCATTGCTAGAGGAATAGAACACACACACACACATGGATTTAATAGAATAGCTTACTGGCTGTGGTTTGGCTAGTCCAACAATGACTATCTAACAAGGATAGGTCCAAGAATTCAGTAGTTGCTCAGGTCACAATGCGTGATGTCTCAGTTGGGCCTCAGTACATGCTGGAATTCCAAAGAAATAGGCTTTAATGCCAGTGTCAGCCAGAGGGAAGGAGGGAGAGCAAGCAGGCAAAAAAAGCAAGCTTCCTTCTTCTTTGTCTTTCATATAGGCGGCCAGCAGAAGCTGTGGCCCAGATTAGAAGTGGATCATCCCACCTCAAAGCTATGGATTAGAAGTGGGTCTTCTTACCTTAAATTATTTATTAAGAAAAAAATCCCTCATAGAACTGCCCAGATATTTGTGTTTTACCAGATGAAGTCACATTGACAATCAAGAATAGCTATCACATTCAGATAAATGTATTCCTAGCCATTTCTACAACTACTGTGAATGGGATTGATTTCTTAGCTATTTTGTTACTGACTTTTTTAAAAAAATAAAGCCACTGAATTTAGTATACTGATTTTGTATTCTACTACCTTATAAAATGTATCAGTTGAATATACTTTTTGTGGAATCTTTACATTTATACATATACACATATATAAAACCATAACTACATGGAGACTTGCCAACTGCCATGTCATGTAACAGGAATGTAGAAAGACATAGATAGACCTGCCATGCCATAAGGCACTGGCAGGGAAAGATACCCAGAGACCCACCTTCTGCCATATGGTGTGGGCAGGCAGAGACCATAACAGTACCCTGCCTGCTCCCTTCCCATGTGGTGCAGGACAGGGAAGATGTCCATAGACCCACCTGCTGCTATACTACACAGCAGGCTGTAAACTCCTAAAGGTCTGTTTGACCCAGGCTGCATGACACAGACAGAGAAGGTCATCCAGAGGCCCTCCAACCATGTGGCCCACCTGCAGCAAGAGCCACTACAATGTACAAGTATGGGGTGGACAGATGGGAGAGAAATAGAACTGCAACAATTTGAGCATAATGATGAAAGATGGAATTGAAGGCACAGGGGTGAAGAAGAATAGCCTGTTATGAGTAGCCAGTCCTGCCATTTGAAGCCATGGTCAAACAGTGTCATTTCTGGGTCTGTGGCTATGCATCAGCAGGGGTCAGTGTCGATGTTCATGGCTCATGTTATCACTAGAGATCATGAGGATGTCTGATCAGCAGCCTGGGACTAAATGGATATCCAAGGACTATGCAGAACTGGCTCTGTTTCTTACTGGTTACTCTGCAGGGCTAGCTTCATCTCTCACCAGCATCAGCACTTGGAAGAGTAGGCCTTGCACCTTGCCGGAGCAATACAGTAGAACTGGCCTTGGTGGCTGAGACATGGACGAGCCAGCCCAAGGGTGTGAACATGGGAGACCTGAGCCTCCCACTCAAATGCCATGAGGTGACACTCTCTAACACCTCACCCCACACCACCTGCAGTAGTGTGAGAGCTGACCCTGAGTTCATGAGAGCCATCCCTGCCATAACTGGCTACAGCACTTGGGAGAGTGGGACCCATGTGTTGTTTGGGACTGAGCAACACAGTGGAGCTAATTCTGGAGGCATAGATGCCAGTGAGCCTCCCCAAAGGGCAGGAGAGCAGGAGAGCTGACTTTGCCTCCTGCCAATGGTGGCACTGAGTGGCCTAAGGCGAGCAGTGCTGGAGAGCTTGTCCTGGAGGTGTAAATAAGGGAAAGCGGGTGAGCTTACCAGCTCAGCTACCACCCAGGATCATATCCAGGGCTCTGAGTTGGCCCACCCCAAAATCTACATCATCTGTGAACTGTTGAGATACACGAAAGGCCCAGTCCTGCCATTCCAAAGCTTCAGGATCTTCCTGAAAAGGCTACAACAGGATAATTGGAAGGAGTCCCAGTGAGGATCCAATATTGATGGTGTCACAGAAACCAGAGAACTCAAGCTAGATCAATGACTCATTGTAATGAACATTCACAAGTGAAGATGTATGGACAGAGGTGTATAAATGTAGACACACTGTGACATACCACCGCTTCCACAATGAGATTTTTTTATGCTTTGCTTTGTTTAGTGTGTGTGTGTGTGTGTGTGTGTGTGTGTGTGTGTGTTTTGTTTGGGAGGAGAGGTTGCAAGGACAGAGGGTGGATATGAGGTAATGCATGATGTGAAACTTACAAAGAATCAATAATTTTTAAAATAAAAAAATCATGACTACATGTTATGGGAGATATTTAAATCCCCAACCCATATATGACCAGTCAATGAAAACACAACTCAGTAATTATGAATATATTCTGTAAACCTAGATTGGGCAGATACCCCTACACTACTCTGTTCCCCAGCTATGAGACTCTTAAAACTTGAGGATTTTCCAGACCCTGTCTCTGTCCTTCTACCTCCTGCTTCCCAGTCATCCTCTTCTTTGTCGTCTTCCTCCTCCATTATCTTCCTCCAGTCCTCCCCTCTGCTCTCTTCCACCAACTTTTATTTCTCCACCTCCCCTTCCTCTGCCCAATCACTGGCTCCAGCCTTTATTTTACAAATTAAGATGGGCAGAAAGTTCACTGGAATTCACTTGTGTAATGATTCACACCTCCTCTGCAGCCCTTCACAGGAAAGGGGAATTAACATCAAAATACAAGGCCAGGGCTATCCACAATAACTACATATCAAATCACATCTGTGAATGTACAATTTAAACTCCTCACACTCATTTGAATGTTTTTTTATATTCTTCTGTTGCCTTATTGCTCTGGGTAATACTTCCAATACTAAATTTGAACTGAAGTGCTTAAAAGTATCCACCTTTAACTAACTTATAAGTGATGGTTTATATCATTAGACAATAGTAAATTTTCCTGCATGTTTTCTCTGCATCTATTGAGATAATTGCATTTTTACTCTTCATTCTGTTGCTATACTGTGATAATTTTGTTGATTTACATACAGTGGTTTGACCTTATATCTCTAGAATAGAACTGTAATTAATTTGAGGTATATTTATTTTTATGTATGTTTGAATTTGATTTATTAGTATTTGTTGAGAAATTTTTATAACAGATTTTAAAAATGCTTGTTTATCATATGTGTGTGCTGTGGTGATGTATTTGTAGCATGAGTGTGCAATTTCCCACAGAGGCTAAAAGAGTGTATTAGATCTTGTTGAAAAATGTTAGCTGTAGTCCAGAAAATATTGATAAATATTTTATTGTTATTGTTATTTTTGTTTTTAATATTTATTATTAGTATTATATTTTGTTATTATTGTGTGGGTATGTTTCTGTGTGTTCTTATAAGTATTGTCTGGTATCATTAGAATGAGTGAGCAATGATTCAGGATTTTTCTTGAGACATGAGTGGTAGATGTCATGTACTTTAATTCTTTCTTTATACAGGCCATTGTGAATCTCTATGCTCTGCATCATGTTTACCACATCAAACACATTAGAGAAATAACTTCTTTTGTTTTTCTATTTTAATTCCTACTTGTGAATTGAAGCAACTCAGTCACCTCTACTAAATTTGAATTGATGTGTCATGTGAAATTATGGAGACTGGCTAAGTATGTCTGAAGTCTGTAGAATAGAATGTCAAGAAAATAGACTGAAAATTTCAGATGAAGACATTATCTATAGTTCTAGCAAATTGAGATATACCTTGATATATTCAAATTCCATGAGTTCAAGATTAAAGTCATCCATATCTAATAGTCATAGAGATGAAGAAACAGCAGAGACAATCTGACATCTTCATGTTTTACTTCACATGTTAATTAGTTTGACTGAAATAATATTTTATACTATATACATATATCAAAATGTGACATTTAATAAGGATAGAAGTAAAATATTTTATGGTGGCCTTTTTTGAAAGTATGATTTTTTCAATAGAAAGTTTCCACACTCAACTATGATTAGAAAAATAGAGTGGATTAGAGTTAACTAGAGTTAACAATAATTCCAATAATTATAATAATAGAGTTAACTAGAGTTAATAATTCCAATAATCATAATAATATTTATACAATGTCCTGAAGTATTCCTAGTACTCAACAAATATGAGTTAACTACAATAATTATAACAATATTTATACAATGTCCTGAAGTATTCCTAGTACTCAACAAATATGACTTAACTACAAATATAAAGTTATAAGGCTAACAGCACTTCAGTGAAGTGATTTTCTTATCTTCATTTAATACATGATAAAAGCCAGAGACAAGGAGTTATAACTTACCCCAAAACTCAAACTGTGAGTAAACAGAAGTTAGAATTTGACTCAGCTTGTCTGAGTCTCCATCCCAGGAGTGAAACTCACCACCACTGCACTACTCTATAGTAACATCATTAGAATTTATAACCATTGAATTTTAACAAGAGCTTTATCATATAGAAACTGACTTCTATCTGCCCTCCTTTTTACTATAACCTGATAAAAAATGAATTAATTAATGCAATTCTCCTTTTTTCCCCAAAACTATTATTTATTAAACATCCTTTTGGTTTAACTTTAACTTTCACAGGTTTCTTTTCCTGGTTGTAACATATTTCCTTATATTTATTATTCACTTTTGATGAAATGCAGCATTAAGAAAGTCCAAAATGACTGCCATATAAACTTTTGGAATCCAAGAAAGCATACCTGAAAATTAGTTTGTTTTACTTCTATTCACAAAAGCATGTTTGACTGAGAATAAGTAATTATTTCATTATTTCATGATCTAATATTTAATATTATTGATATAAAGTCTTGTGTGAATCTAGTTGTTGTTCTATATATAATTTATGATAGCATTTAGTACTTTTTTCATTATTACCAGAGTGTGAACACTGAACCAGTAGGATGTGTGTGTGTGTGTGTGTGTGTGTGTGTGTGTGTATCTTTTGCATTCCTTTTCATGCTTGACAACCTATTATAGCCAAAGTGTCATATGTTTCCTTAATCCTGGAATGGTATTCGATCATTTTAAATTATTGTTCCCAATGCATTATCTTTCTCATGTCGTCTTCTAGAACTTTTACTGGAAGCAGAGCTACAATTAATTATTCAACATTCATCCTGGCAGCTCTCCAGCTACTTGTATCTACTGCTCATAAGCTTGAAGAGATTTCTACTATATTTTTTTTTCAGTTTTAGTTCATTCTTTTTAATTTTCTAGGAATTACATAGCCTCCTGTTCTACTTGTAGTAATCTTCCTTTGTTTTTTATTAGCACTGCTGTACACTTCTTAGTTTCCTTTAAAGCATGTTTTCTGTGTTTTTAATGATGTGGAGAAAGGGGTGAATATGTCTTCATTTTATTTAATTCAGACATTTAAAAGAGCAAAAGATAAACGCATTCATTAGCTTAGCCTCTCACGTATTGAAAAAAACAACAATGTTTCCTTCACCTATAAATTTTGTCCTGCTAGAAGTTTGCCAATAACCCCATGAAGCTGTCATCCTTTTGAATTATAACGCCTCCTTCAGAAGCAAGCCATGTGGGGCACGCCTGAAGCTCTTTTCAAGGATGGTCACAATTTTCAAAACGTGTCTATGTGCTTTGCTTGTGCTTTTTATCTCAACACACACACACACACACACACACACACACACACATATGGATGAGACTCTCATCTCTATAAATGAAATTTTATCAGACTTCACATCCACATATATTGTCATTTTAATGATCTTTCTAACATTCTAAAAGACTTTCTATAAAACTTTTTCCTGAGACTTTTCTTAGAGTCACTTATTACTCTTTTCCTGTAGTTCCCATTCTTCTGGCCTCTTCTTTTCTATTCTGGCTCGTTACTTTTCCTTGTTCATTTGTTAAGAACCTGATATCTTGAATCAGAACTCCACATAGTCTTTGGTCCCACAGTAGAGTATATCATTTATGGGGATTATTAGGCATATTAAAAATATGAAACATATATGCATAAAGATTGTAGAAGTTATTAAGTTGCTACCCATGTATTTTCATACAAGTACTTATACAAGTTGTGAAATTCTGAAAGCAGTTTGGGATGTGTAGTTATGCAGACAGTTTGGGGACTTGTATCCTACACTGAAAGAGCTCCAGAGGCAGAAATATGTAGCCTGTGGATAGTGGAGAAAGTCCATTCTAGGTCTTTCAGACTCACAATTGGAAGATGTAGACTAGAGACTATACTGCTCCAGGGACCATATTAACTTGTATTATTGCTCTCTTCTTTGTGCCCTAGCCATACTATGTTTGTTAATGAAGAATGGGGAAAATAACACATTATTCAGGAAGAATGTACTCATTATACTCTCATTCCTATTTTTCCAATTCATATATATATATATATACATATACATATACATATACATATACATATACATATACATATA
>NW_021620581.1:3359415-3424415 GCF_004785775.1 Grammomys surdaster | reverse complement strand
ATATTGTATGGATTCAGTTATAAATTCTCCTCATAAAAATCTGTAATGGTTAGAAACAATTTCTGAATTTAATGTCATTAGTAAGGAAATAGTCATTTAACCAATGCTATACTGTCATTTATAAAAGATATGATTACCTTTATCTATTGATTTATGGACCATACATTCATGTATGCACTACTTTTTAACTCTGTCACACACCTCATAAAGTGAGCAGGGCCAATTCACAAATGATGGAGCAGTTTGCTCCCTTCCCAGAGGGACTGTCTCTTTCCTGCTGAACAGATGCAGTGTTTTAAACCCCACAGCCCATCTCTTATGCATTCAATTTTGGCTGGGGTCATATTTTCCAGGTGGCATTCAAATTTTTAGTTGTGTTTATAAAGAGTGACCTGTTATATTAACAAATGGTGATGCAGTTCTTAGAATAGAAACATATCTTTTTCGCTCCATTCTGCCACATCTAAGCCAAGTATACATTTACCTGGAGAACATAATTTGATTTTCCTGTATTTTATGCTTAATATTTTCATCAATTCAATTTTTCTTTACCTTCTGCACGACTTCTAATTTCACATCTCTCTCATTTGAGAATTACAATAATATATGTTCTGGGGAGTAACAAATAATCATACAGATAAGACATCTGGTCTTACCAAGGGACAGAATGTGTGGGGAATGGTGTGTGTGTGTGTGTGTGTGTGTGTGTGTGCGTATGGGTGTTGAATAATATAGTTTTCTATAAATAAATTATTGTCAATTTTGGATGGAAAAACAACAAACTTTATGCTTTAATTATCTGGAAAATGCTGTCACTATGCATCAGTAATATTTATAGATTAGAAACTGGGGAGGAAAAGTTCCCCAGCCTGGAAAAGGTTAAAATATATTGTAACCAAAAGAATATGGCTAAGGGAGGTTTTTTTCCCCTTTGAGACTTAAGTAAACTGAAAAAACCTGACCTTCACTTAGATGGATTGAATCCAGGTTTTCTCTTAAAAAAAAAAAAAGAAATTGGAGACCTTCACCTCAAATAGCAAAGGTCTCTTATATTGAGCCTTGTGTAGGTGGGATCAGGTTTCCCTACTTGCAAACAAGATTGAATTGGAAACCAGCCTGAACTGATCTCCTATCCCCGTTCCTCCTCCCACCCCCACCTGGAGCTGAACCCAAGCAGTAATGTCAAAGTTTCAAATCTTAAGTAAAACGACGCTATCATAGCCTTCCCCCAGCCAGAGAAAACGGAGTACTCCCAATCATTTTTGAAAAAAAGAGCTGGTTAAAATCATCTTGAACTCGAGTTTGCAACACTCTAAGTAGATAGAGTATTGTGTCAGTTTTACCCTCCAAAAAATTGTGTTTGAGTTTACTCGGTACATGATTTTTATCTGTATTGATCTGAACAAAAAGAATTCAGATTCGGAAATGAGAGAATTTTATTCAACAGGGTGGGGAAAGGGCAGATCTACACTCAGTGTGTTTGTGTGTGTGTGTGTGTTACTACAGACAGTGTGTACAGAACAGGGACAGTGTAATACACATTAAATCACCTACGATCAAGTTAAAATTGACAATAAAATAACTTGTCACTTAACCTTTAATTTTAGCAGAAGCTAATTATATAGTCGAGGAGTACTCTGTCTTACATGTTTACTATGCAAACACTGCATTTTAATGCCTTCCCCAGCAACACAAAATGTTCACTTATCCAGCACTCAACTGCCATGGCAAAAACCACTTCGGTACGAAATTTCCTGAGGGACACTCGCTACAACAAACATCATGGTGATTACCTCATGTTTTTAGCATCTGGAAGGCACATGAAAATTTTCCAACATGAAATAAGCCTTGGGGTTTGGGTATAATAAGTGACTTGCTAAGTGAGTTTAACTGTTCCATCTAAGTGACTACAATGCTGATAAAATTGTGTACCATTTTAGACTTTTCTCTTTCCTACCCACTGCTCTTGGTGAACGCAGTGTAGCTATGTGTGCTCTCAAGAAATCTGTTATCTCTGATTTGTATTAATCTGCTTTCAAAAGCTTGAATTTCTTTTGTGGAGGCTAAAAGTCTTAACAAGCAGAACATAAAACCAATGGAAATGGAAATGCACAGAACAGAAGGATTGAGGCTGAAAATGAGCAAAAATTGAGTTCCACTTTAAAGTGGAATTTGCAGTATGAGGTGGCATTTGCTTGTGGATGTTGGTGAGAGATTAATCTTTTCCAAGTTTCAAATTAAAAGGGTTTCTTGCAGTAAAGAAAGATTCGAGGAAAACAAACTCAAACTCCCATAAATGTGAGGCAAAAATATTCTGAGTAGTAATGAGAGACATTTGGAAGTAATAGTGTTATATGCTTCCTGAGCTGTTGCTTGATTTACAAAAGCAAGCCTTTCTTCTTTTTTTCTAAGAGAAAACCTTTTGAACTACTCTAGCTCTATTCGTTTGTGTTGATCCAGTTTTTTCAAGGTTAAAAAGGCTATCTGGGTGAAACTGGCACTCATTTCTAGGCATAGATTATGTTTCCTAAGCAGATTACTGTTTTCCTGATTCCTCTCTACTGTTCTTTCTCACTGATGAGTCATTACATTGTGGGTTACCACTTTCGGTCATCCAAGAAGGTCTCCGTACATCACCATGACCAGAATCTGTCACGTTTGAATGGCCCTTATTTTGAAGTCTGTGATCTGCTGTTAGGCTAGTCAGCATCCTTTGACCTTTATGGTGTAACTCCTTCTATAGACTGCCTATGTAGCTTTAGACTCTTGATTAGACAGAGTGATTAAATCTCCTGGATATGTTCACTTACATTTGATGCTTTTGAACATTAATTTTAATGCTCACTAAGTGATTTGCCTTGATAAGGCATTAAGTGGCCTAAACAGATAGAAAATAGCCCAGGGACATAAAGTAAGTAGTCTCTCTCTCTCTCTCTCTCTCTCTCTCTCTCTCTCTCTCTCTCTCTGTGTGTGTGTGTCTGTGTGTGTGAGTGTATTTGTTGGGGGTGTCACTGGTACATTTTCCATCTATTTTCACTTTAAGAGGCTCCTGACTTCTTGGTCTCTGGAAAGGTTGTGAGTGAGTGGCAGCATAATGTGACGGCCAAATGTGCAAACAGCATTCACAGTGTAGACCTCAGAAATTATTGGGAGAAACATTTCATTTCTGAAAATAAATCTGGTTTGCTACTAAAATAACAAAAGCAAGTCCCCCAAAGCAAAGCAATTCCATACATGATTATTTCTTTTCATGGCCAACGTCAAAGAAAGCAATAGACCATTTTTAATCTCCAAAATTGGCATGGTTTCTGTGACTTGATTTTCAGAGACAAGGATTTCACATTCAGCTCATGACTGAGCCCATGGTACCTGAAAATCACATCACAAGATGAAAATGTCAATTGACCCACAATAACTGGTGCTAGAGAAAAAGTAAATTTTAATTTGTGGTAGCTTTGCTTCCTGAAGTCATTATGGTGCCATCAATATATATTAAAATGCATGTTAAAATAAAGATCACCAAGAAAATATTTTAATTACTATTTAACAAGAGAAGAATCAATATCATAAGAGCCAATAATAAACTTAGTGTGATCTAACTAATGAAATCTTTACTAATTTGACAAATCCTAGGAAAGAACCCTCAGCTAATTACTATGAACTTGTTTCTTATCATAAACTTCTTTCAGAAGAAAAAGTGAATAAGGCATTCCCATTTCCAACTTATACTAGGTTTCACAGTTATCTAAGGCATTCCCATTTCCAACTTATACTAGGTTTCACAGTTATCTAAACACAGCTTTTGTTTTTGAAATCTATGATAACATATGGAGAGTAGATTATAGACCTGTTTAGTACTCCTTTGGAGGTAGGTTCTAATGATACCAACATGAAAAAGCAGGATAATTACAGAAAATAGTATATAAAACAAGTATGATAACTAAAAATAATGCTTAAAGGATAAATATGATCTCTCTCTCTCTCTCTCTCTCTCTCTCTCATACACACACACACACACACACACACACACACACACACAAACACACAGAGGTAGGCAACTAATTGTATGGTAGAGTTAACAGAATTTGGTGTTAATTCAACTGTCATGAAACCAAAATGAAGGAAAAGAGAATTAACAGAATCACCTACTTTGAGCAAAAGGGTGAAGGAATGAAAGTTGGTGGTATATAGAACAGAGAGAGAAGGAGGCTAGTGTAGCCTATTCATCAAATGGATTGTGTAATGTAAGACTGGAAGGGTAGTTTGAAGGCTAGTCGTAGAATAACCTTTAAAGGTCTAACTAAAGTGAAAGTCAGTTATAACTTTCCCAGCCATTTTCCTCCTCCAAATTATGGTCAAATACAGCCATCTAAAATCAAAGAGTATAAAGACTGACAAGACATAAGGTAGCCTGGTAGAGTAACATGGTTTTAATTTAGCAATCATTATTAATAGGAATAGATATACCCTAAAACAAGTTTCTACTCTGTTGTATATTTTACTTTAGCAAAGACTTGAATTATCACTTTATGTTTGCTCTGTAACAAAAATGTTGACAAAATGAACTGCTAACTATGGGTTTTTCACAGTTGTGTAGTCAAACAAATATTCATTCAATATGCTGTCATTTCATGTGGCATGCCTTCATTTGCCAGGTCTTGCGATTAAAAATAGCTGAAGTTGTAGAGAATAATAAAAACATGCCCTTAGACCTCAAGGAGATCACCTAATATATGGGCAGGAATTGGAGTGTTCATTCCTACATGGAAGTTAGTGTATATGGTGGGGGAGGGGTTTCCAGGTTAATGAAACTGTGGTAGCAAGGTAGAAAAGAATGGCCTATGTTTGAGTAGGGTGAAGATTCTCATATGGAAGAAAACACGATCTGGATCTTATCTGTGAGAATAGTGCTTAGACATGAGTAAAAGCATTTATGAAGAGAGAGCATCAAGCTGCCATAGCAAGAAGGCCTCAAATGAATGTTCAGCCCTGCTGAGTTAAGACCTGTGTAGTTTAGAGAGGTCATAGATTATACCCATGGGATCTTTGAGGTTGGATAAGAGTAAAGGTAAGGCAGAATTAGGTCAGATTGAAGCCCAGCATTGTACAAAGCTAAGAACATAGTTTTCATTTATCTGGAAGCAAGATTCGTCCTCCCATGAATTATCAAGTGTCCAAGGAGGGCTAGGAACACAGAATTATAGATGACATAGTTACTGATGCCAATTTTATAGTGGGTTGAATTAATCACCACTCTCTTCTTAGTGCTAAGTATTCCATAGAAGATCAGCTCTTCCACATGCACATGGCTACAGAGTGATGACTAACAGGAGACCTGAGTAACGGTCAGATATGTTGTGAAGAGGGGGTCATGAACTCAGTGCTTTTCTCTTTTCCAGTTTACTCACCACATACCTCAGACTGTGTTCTATTTCCCTGACTCTACTCCCTCAGCCTCCACAAGGGAACTGATGCCAGTCTCTGCTCAGTGTTTGGTTGCAGTTCTAACTAATTGCAAGTAGCAGAGCTGAGATTGGGTCTTGATTGCTCAGAAACACACCAGTTATTTGATGAAGGATGTAGAATTAAGTGTTGGGTGTCTGTGGCCTGGTCTGCAAGGAAGTTTGTAAAAACAGGCCTTGTATCTGTTGGTGAGAGTGGGCACAAAGATTTCTTTCTTGTTGTAGCTGCTCTTGACCTAGATGAAAAGTTGGGCAGCAATTAAAAACACTTATAATTCCTGCCAAGTGGATTTTCTGAGGTTGGGACTGAGGTCTGTTGATATACAGGGGTAATCTCAAAGATTTAAGCTATGCCAACAAGTATAGAAGGGTCACTGTGCTGTTTTTTCAGGTGTCACCTTGAAATCACACTGATCAAATGACAACTTTTAGAATTAAAACATTTTCTTGCTGATTTGCTAAGGATAATTGTTACATAAAATAACAAATCAGTTGTTATAGCCCAACATCAACTTCTGAATTGAAACAGGTGTTTATTATTATTCAAAAAATTTCACATGATCAATGTAAATGCTAAAACAGGTTTCCACATCACTTATTTGTAGTAGATGAGAAGTGGACAGTCCTTGACTTTGCAATTCTTACTCGTTGAGCACCTATGAAGGTTACATAGCTATGCACAGTATTTAATGATCAAAACAGCATTTTGAGGCAAGCATTTTACTTTTACAGTGAAGAAATATTAAAAAGTCTCAAAGAAGCAACATTTTGTAATCATATTCCCATTATATCAAGTTCATATATTAAGTCACTACTTTAGTTTAATAATTTTAGAAGCTTTAAATATCTCTGTCTATTCAAGTCGTGGTATTTAATTTGCATTCTTGCCATGTTGTGGCTAGAGAGATTACCTTACCATCTAAAATGTATGGATTGTCATCGTCTTCATTGTTTTGTGTCTTGTCTCCCAAACCAATTGAGTTTCTTGACCTCCTTAACTGGCTTTTTTTTTGTGTGTGTGTGAGAGACTAATACTGTCCTGAGGCAAGAGTAGAACAGTGGAAAGGGGCCGTGAGGAAGAACTTTGAAAACCAGGTAATTCTGGATTTCTTGCTCTAGGTAGAGGGATTTCATGGAGGGGAGAAGGTGTCACTTTGAAAAATTATTGGTCTTTATAGTCTTCTGTACATTTTCTCTGCTGTCCTATCGTGGTTTTGCACAAATCCCCGTATTTATTTTCTATTTCCACTTATAAACAATAATTTAGTCTCTTAGTTAAATATACAGACAAAAAAAAAGACCTACTATGAATAAGCGTAAAACTTGATGGAAAGAAAGAGCCAGAAAGACCACATACAATTCAACCTGGAACCCTTATTCTTTTAATCACTCTGCTTTAGCCAACTGAGTGAAATTAGCCTTCACATCACAACTTACCCTAACACATATTTATCTTTTGCATCAAACACCAAATGAATGGGTCTGATCCTTGGGTATGCTGTGGTCAGAACTATGGACAGAGAAGGTTCAGAGGTTAAATGGCTTATTGTTTTCTGGAAGCAGCTTTTGTAAAGGAAAGCCATCTCATCAGAAAGTTTCGGAGTAGGCATATACCCAGAAAATGCTCGAACATATAACAAGGACATATGCTCAACTATGTTCATAGCAGCCTTATTTATAATAGCCAGGAGCTGGAAAGAACCCAGATGTCCTTCAACTGAGGAATGGATTCAAAAAATGTGGTATATTTACACAATGGAGTATTACTCAGCTATTAAAAACAATGAATTCGAGAGGTTCCTAGGTAAATGGATGGAACTAGAAATTATTATCCTGAGTGAGGTAAGCCAATCACAAAAGAACACACATGGTATTCACTCACTGATTATTGGATGTTAGCCCAGAACCTTGAAATGCCCAAGATGCAACTCACAGGCCACATGAAGCTCATAAAGAAGGAAGACCAAGTGGGGGTGATTTGGTCCTTCTTAGAAGGAGCAACAAAATACTCAAGGGAGCAAATATGGAGACAAAGTGAGGGACAGAAACTGAAGGAGGGGCCGTCTGAAGACCATTCCACCTGAGTATCCATCCCATGTGCAGTCACCAAAGGTAGATGCTGATGTGGAAGTCAGGAAGTGCATGCTGATAAGAGCCTGATATGGATGTCTCCTCAGAGGTCTTCAAGAGTCTGACATATTCAGAGGCAGATGCTCACAACTAGCCACTGAACTGATAATGGGGTTCTCAATGGAGGAGTTAGAGTGAAGACTGAAGGAGCTGAAAGGATTTGTGGCACCATGAGGAGAGCAACAATACCAACCAACCACAGCTCCCAGGGTCTAAACCACCAGCCTGGGAGCACTTAGGGAGGGATCCAGGGCTTCAGCTGAATATGTAAGAGTGGAGGGCCCTGCTGGGCATAGGTGGAAGATGAGATCCTTGACCTCATGAAGGCTGGACGCCTCAGGGGGTGGGAATTTTGAGGGTGAGGAGGTGGGAGTGGGGGGGTAGATAGAGGTTACATCCACAGAGAAGAAGGAGGAGGGGTGAGGGGATAGGGGGTTCCTGGGTGGGTGGGGGATGGGGTAAGGGGACAACATATGAAATGTAAATAAAACATCCAATAAAAAATTTAAAAAAAAAGAAAGTTTCGGAGCACATATTTGTTAAACCTTTGAAAATACATGAAAGCATAAATGAGACATAGATGTTGGGAGGACTGAGGGGATCAGCATGCAGGGGAGACTGGCTGAGAACTAATAAGAACAACGTACATATGTGAATGCTATAGGGAAATACGTCTCTTCGTATTATAACTTTTAGGGATAAAGTTTGCTTTAAGATACAGGTAAATTAAAAAAGGCAAAAGAAGGAGAAACGGGGAAGAGACAAATTAATTAGAAAACAACCTGCTTGGCTGATTTCTGCTAGGATGTAGTAAGGGAAATGGCAGTGGTTGGGAGAGGAGCATTTATCTACTGCCTCACTATTTCTCACCTGAGATAGCACCCAGACTCAGGGCACAACCGAAGAAGATAAGAACAGAGGTAGCAGGGACCAGGTTTCTGATTTTCCCCGGATCCCTCATTTGTGTTTCTCCAATGTATTTTCCTCTTAATCTTGGCAAAATAGCGATAAAGTTTGTGAGAAGTCAGTGTTTTAGACTAGCCTGTTGCACCTAGGCCACAGAAGACCAACAAAATTAAAATAGAACCATTCAGGCTAAGTTCCTGAAACACTGAAACTGGTTCCCATCTTTGAAAAAAATCTGTTATGTCCAGAAAACTGTTCAAACCAAATCTATTATTATCTAGGAGTTTTTGCCTATTCTAGAATTTCAAATAAAAGCCAATTAAATCTCTAAAGTAAGTTTTTCCCCAGTAAGAATACTTATGTCCATTTTACAGATCAGGAAAGTGAAAATCAAAAAAGATAAATGATTTACCAAAGAAGCATATATACAGTATGGACAAATCTATCTTTTCTACTCCCCCATAGTTTCTGTATAGCAAAATTATCTGGATAAAGGGGGTGGGCATATGTACTGAATCAAGTAACTATCATCATAATTAGAAACTGTCTCCCCTTGTCAAAAAGAAACTCTAACATCACTTTGAAAATATGGACAGTCAGGAGTTACAAGTACTTAAAATTGAAGGAACAAACCTAGACTTATCTGCCAAAAAAAAAAAATGTGGATTGTCAGAGAACAGACACCATAGCTATAAGCTTCAGTTTGTTCATTTGAAAACTATACCTACAGAAGAGAGTTGTTAAAAATCACACACAGACAACATATCTTAGTCTGTTCAAGTGGCAACAACAGAATACCATAAAGTGGGTGATTTGTAAGGAGAGTTTTGTGTCTCTCAGTTCTGGCAGATTTCGTTTCTTGTGAGTGTCTATTTTCTGGTGTAAAGATGATGCTTTCTAACTCTGCCCTCTTTAGAAGAACAGGGTTACTAAGCTTTCTTGTGTTGGGAAAGGGACCCCTCTGTGAATTCTTTGCCCTCATGACCTAATTGCCTTGCACAGTCCCCACCTTTTACCACCTCACATAGGAGATTACGATTTCAACAACAGAAATTCGGAGTAACTATAAACACTGAGATAATAGCACTTGGGAAACAAGATAGTTTCTGAAAAACAAAATAACCCGTGTATTTTCTGTGACTGAATTATTGCAAGGCAGGCTAGATAATGGCAAAAAGAAAAGATGCCAACAAAAATTAATTTGGGGTGAGTCAGAAGATGGAACAGTCACCCCTGGCTATGACAAACAGAGGAGACTTCACAGGGGAATTGCCCTCTGAATTGTGTCTGGATTAATTAGGGAAGATTGGAATGCATGCACATAGGGTAGGAGCACAATGGACTAGATAGTGGAAACAGCTGAAGTAACCAGCTGTGCCACAGACTGATGTCACATACATGGGAAACAGCAAGTAGCTAAACTGTAGAAGAGGCTGAAGAACAGAAAAGTGGAAATACCATATGTTAGAGCTTCTGAACCCTCAGGAGGGGTGACATCAAATGCTAAAACAAGGCAGTGGAACTCTTGGGCAAGCAATGTGAATTCTTTCAAGCTTTCATGATGGAAATGAGAGGTAGAGAGGCATATAATCAGAGCAGAATTTCAGGCTAGGAGCTTCAATACAGTCTACTGGGTGGAAGAGCATGGGGGAGGGGTCTGTATACTACCTCAACAAAAAATAATAAGGTGCTAAGAGCCGGAAAGCACAGAGATGAGTGAGTAGATTAAAACTTACATAAGACAGATATAAAGCAGAAGTGTGGTGGCTCAAGGATCATGCATATTCAAAACCAGGGTTTTGTAGTAAGTTCTTGACCAGTGTCAAATATAGAATGAGACTGGCTCTCAATTGCAGCAGCCCATCCCAAACAAAGACAGAGAAGCAATGGAATATAGTGGTGATTAAGAAAAGGCAGAGACCAAAGGCAAGGAAAGAGCTAGTTATGATTTCAGGTGTGGGATCAGCAGAAAGGGTTGGGTGGTGTGCTGGAGTGGGACAAGGCACAAATGCAATATACAAAAGCCTTGTGCATGTACAAGTTGGCTTCTACTACTTGATGGGAACCAACAGGCTATTTATTAACACTTGAGTTGAATGAATCCACTAATGCGAGCTAGCATTTCCATTTTCAGAGCCCCAGTTGTTCTAGCACTGATGATAAAATGCACATAAGCTCAGTGCTCTCTAGGCTTTAATATACAATGCGAACACAATTCTGCATCTTTAAATGAACATAAAACACTTTATCACCTCTGGCCTTGTCTTGGTTCCATTGTTAATATGATAGGCCCAGTAAAATGCTGTCAGAGCTGTATGATTTATACATGAAAGATATTGTCAGAAATGGTTGAAGAAAATGTGTGAAGGAAAGAGGCATTTCCTTTGTCTTCATGTAACTCTTTAAAACCTGTGAAAGTAGCAAGATGACTGTATTCTTCAATGAACATTTGATAAGGCATTAGGAAGCTGACATGGTATCTCTTGATGGGCCATTACTACCTGCTTTGGATGCTGAGGACTTTCATCCACTGCAGAGTATATTAATGAGGCAGGAAAGGCCTATCGGAGAAATGAACCCATCATCTAAGCATGCTTTTTTTTTGCTTTGTTAATCATCCCTTCTTTCTTTTTTCTCCTTTACATTTCAAAAGTTGGTCCGAGTACAGTGGAGCCTGCTGGGGTTTCAGGAATAAAAGACATACGCTATTGGCTCCCACTGGGCTTTACTGAAGAATTTTTTTTTCCTAGCACATGCTCAGTACAGTCATTTTGATGTTTGCCACTGGGTTGCTTTTCCAAGTGCTTTCCTCCCCATTTTTCCTGGGCTCCAAAGGGTAAATGAGGAGTGTGTGGCCACATTTACCAGTTGAAATAGAAACAATGGCTTCTCAAAAGGGGTGCCCACAGAACAGAGGTTTGGAAAGTAGCTCCACTGGCATTTCTGGGAGCAAGGAGAGTTGAGCTGTGCCTGGCAAGTTGCTTCATTCAACAGAGCTTTGCCAGCATTCAGGAGACTTTCAACTGCAAGCCTCTTTATTTATTTTATGTGAAAGGGGCAAGAAAAGAAATCAGGATCATTCTTCAGATGCAAGTCACTAGGAGGCCCTGCCTGTCTTCTGCACAGAAGTCTGTGTTAATCTGTAAAAAATTGATTTATGTCACTGTCAGTTATGTGCTCATGTGGAGACGAGAGCAGGCCCCATGGAGATGAAGGGCTGCTCTTCATGTGATATTCCTCTGTGAACTTAGTGCATAATTGCCCTCATCTCCTCAGCTCCCTTCTGGGAAAGACACAGTCTGGGTGTGTTCAGGAATAGTGTTTGCTTAATGATGCACTCAATGAAAGTCTTTGATCAATGATAATTTGTGGGCTTCGAGTAGAGAAGGCCTGAAAAAGCACAATCATTTAGCTAGTAACTATTTTCTCAGGCAAGAGGGTATGTAAATCAATGCTTCAGGTCTAGCAATCTAAAATAATATGACAGAAAGATCTGGATGGCTAAATGCTAGATAGACCAAAGCTGCAGACAAAGCTGAGTAGGGGTGTGCAAACCAAAGTGATAGTTGACAAAGTCGAGATGAAAAGTGGGATGGAGCAGCAGTTTGCAACATGAACCTAAGGAGAAAATTAGGCGGCAAGTACACTTACTGGAATCAACATATTTGGAAACAAAGAGATAAAGGAGCGATATGGAGATCAAAACAAAAATTAAATTGTCTATA
This sequence comes from Grammomys surdaster, assembly GCF_004785775.1. Taxonomy (NCBI): domain Eukaryota; kingdom Metazoa; phylum Chordata; class Mammalia; order Rodentia; family Muridae; genus Grammomys; species Grammomys surdaster. The sequence continues at coordinate 3,412,192 of NW_021620581.1, read as the reverse complement.
AAGAAGACAGGGAAATGGGAAGTGGTGCACATGCACCCTTTCAACACGTGATAGGTGGACGTAGTGGGGGATGGGAACTGCTGTGGCAAGGGGAAACATTGGAGTTGAAGGAGTATCAGAAGAGTGATCCCCAGCAGTAACCCAGCAGGGCTTCCCCAAGGGATGGGTGCAGAAGGGAACTGTGATCCCAGCCCAAGGCCTGCTTGCCACTTCTACCAGCCAAACAGAGAATCCTCTATTTCCTAATCTCAAAGAGCCATGTGGTGAACAGACAATGTGGCATCTTTCCATGAGCTACACAAGTGTGTTATGTTCTCTGCCCTTCATTACCTAGGAGACTGCCTTCTCTTTGCATTCTGCAGTTTGTATTCTGTCCTTGTCAGGATAAAATAATCACTCCCCCTTTCTGTCCTTTTGAAATCCAGAATCACGGTGTGAAACCTGAGTTTTGGAATGTCATACACTGATTCCAATACAGCTCTGCTTTGAGGAATGTGGCTACCCCACATGGGAGTCACTGACCTACCACATCTTCAAAAGGATAGAAAGAGGCAATTAATATGAAACTTTATTGTCAGATTAAAAAAGCTCCAAGGTAATGAATTTCATTGTGATGTTTTGTAAGTACACATGCATGCACATACATATGTATATCAGCACACTGCGTTTAGAATTCACCACTTTCTCAGTCTCCACTAACTCATCTGGCTAGTCCTCTTCTTCACCTAAACAACCTCCCCTTTTCTATTCATGCAACATACTCCATTATCCTCTTATTCCAATTGTCTTTTGTTAGACCTCTCCCTCCCCTCTCTTAGTCCCCTTTATAATTTCAGGTCCTACATAACATGCACATAGATACATGCATCCAGATTCCACATAAGAAATAAAACATAAGAAATTCCACATAAGAATAAATGTGTCACAATTAGTTAACTGGCAAGCATGAACTATATAGAGAGCCCTGTCATTAAACAATTGAAAAAAAAGAAAGAAAGAAGGAAGGAAGGAAGGAAGGAAGGAAGGAAGGAAGGAAGGAAGGGAAGGGAGGAGAGGGGAGGGGAGGGGAGGGAACCAATGCTCCAGAGGAACAGAATGCGTAGGAAATATATATATATTTGAAACATTGTGTGTGTGTGTCTTACAGGCCCTCTTCCAGCAGAAAGACTGGGAATCCAGCAGTTCTTCAGCCCATAAGGGTGAATGTCTCAGCTGGCTGTCAGTGTAAGCCAGAAATCCAAGGAAGTAGGTGCTTCTAATGCCAGTGAAGCAAGAGGAAGGACAAGAAAACAGATAAAATGCTTTCTTTTTTCACTTTATTTAATAGGCTGCTAGCAGACGCCATGGCCCAGATTAAAGGAGGATCTTCTTACCACCACAGATTCAGATTGCAGGTGATCTTCCCACTTCAGATAATTCATTAAAAACATTTGCCACAAGTATACCCAGCCACTTGTGTTTTAACTGTAGTCAAATTGACAACCAAGAATAACCATAACAGCACCTAAAAAAAAGGCAGATTGTTTTTCGAAATATTCTTTTCTCTGATATAGAATACCTGTAACTATTGGGACAGAATGAAACATTACAAGTATGCAATAGGCAACATTCATTTCAGGTTAATTGGCATAATCACTATTTCAGACATCTGTCATTTCTTTGAACTAACAACTTTCTTTTTTTTTTAACTGTAAAATAGGGCAGTGTTTTATTTTCCTTTACACCTTAATGAATACTTCTTGATGACTGCACACGGGGTAAGGCTGCATGGTAGTTCAGAAAGGTCACAGCGATGGTGTTTTCCTGACAGCATGTAGTCTTCCTAGTGAGTGATGACTTGTATGATGTCACTGTCAAACCAGCAAGACTGCACTTATGTACCCATCATTTTCAGGAATGTTGGTGACTTGGGCATACTTTCCTCAAATAACCTTGCCTCCTTGTGTCACAAGGCCCAACTTGCTGACACTCACTTCAATAACTGCACCTTTGGTGATCACACCCAGGGTTGTATATAATGGGGATGATGGATTCTTTTTCACACCGAGTATAGGCAGGCAAAAAGTAGCCTTCAGCTCAGGGTGTGTGACATGTGCCTTTTTGAAACGTAGACACATTGGCCTAATGAACCTTTCATATTTAGGTGGTTTTCTTGTAAAACCATCACCAACAAAGCAGACTTTAGTAACCATTCTCTTCCATGCCTTCTTTTTTCTTTTTCCTGTGCAAATAACTTTCAATACTTCCGTTTCTCCTTGGGCACGAACTTTGGGTAGAGGAACCTCCCATTTTTCCCGCCTTTTCTTTTCGTTTCTGCTTAATCATGTTGGAAAGTACTTTTGCTCTGGACTGCCCCTCTCTGTCCAGCAGATAGGCAGGCACTGCTCCTTGTCGAGTCTTCTCATCATCCTTCTGCTTGGTGTTTCTCTTTTCATGCATCTTAATAGTCTTTTTCATTTGTATTTTCTCGGCATGATGCTGTTTATGGTAGAGCTTAGCCTTCAGGCCAATCATTTTTTTTGCCTTCTTTGAACGTTCATGGGCCGCTCGACCTTCTTTCTTTCTCTTTTTCTCATGGTAGTCCAAACGATAGCCATATCGTTTGCGGTGCAATTCAATATATTCATTTTGTGGCATGTTAACAGCTGCGGAGCAGCGGTCTGCGAGCTCCCGGGTTTTAAAAACCTCTTAATTTCTGGGTGTCACTGGCCCACGAGCCTGGTTCGGGTCCGAACTAACATCTTTCAAAAACTATGCAATTAATTAGTGTTGATAACAAGTTCATTTTGGAATATAGGACATTACAAGCTATTGCTACTATCAGCATTGTTCTTAGAGCTGCCAGTAACACTATTCAGGTACGAATAATTAAATATGGAGATCCCGCAGATCAGAGAGAAAGAGAGGAAAAGTGTTGCATGTGGCTGTAATTTAAAGAATGAGTCATATTTTGTAGTTACTGAATTTGAACTCTAAAGTAGTGATGTTTGTTATTCATTTCAGTCTCTCTTCCTCCTCTTCTCTTTATATAGACAGAGTTTCAAGTATCTTAAACTGCCCTTGAGTTAGGGTTTTATTGCTGTGAAAAGACACCATGACCAAAAAGCAAGTTGCAGAGGAAAGGATTTATTTAGCTTACACTTCCAGATCATAATTCATTATTGTAGGAAGTCAGAAGAGGAATTCAAGCAGGGCTGAAACCTGAAGGAAGAAGGAGGGGTGCTGCTTACTGGCTTCTTTCCCATGGATTCCTCAGCCTACATTCTTACAGAACCCAGGACCACCAGCTCAAGGATGACACCACCCACAATGGGACTGTTCCTCCTCTATTGATCACTAACAGAGAAAATTCCTTACAGCTGGATCTCATGAAGGTATTTCTTCAACTGAGGCTCTTTTCCCTCTGATGACTCTAGCTTGTGTCAAGTTGACTCACAAAACCAGCCAGTGCAGGCCACAAACTTACTCTGGAGCCAAGGATAACCTTGAATTCTTGGTCATTCTGCTTCTACTTCCCAAGTACTGAGATATTCTATTTGTGCCAGTGTGCCTCACTTTCACTTACTTCTACTAGGACTACGCTGAAGTATGTGTGGGCTTGGCCTGGAAATTAAAGGTTAATTAAACACAAGAATTTTATTACCCAAAGGCAAAAGTGCTATGTCTCATGTGTACACTGGGTATCTAGGAATGGCATAGGAGCTAGGCCTATCATCTTGCTCATCAAAAGTCTGCTAGTGCAGACTTTATTGTTGAATAAGCAAACTAATGTATAAATTATAAAAACATCATTGTGGGTAGGTGAGATGGCTCAACGAGTAAAAGACATTTTCTGCCAAGCCTGGGCCTAGGTTTCATCCTGGGGTCCCACGTGGTAGAAGGAAAGAATTTTTTTCCAAAGTTGTTTTCTAGTCCTTACACAGGTATCATGGAGTGCCACACACACACATGTAAACACACACATTCACAAGCATGATAAATAAGTAAATAAATGTAATTTTAAAACTCACAAAATTGTGAAAAGCAAAGCAAAAAAATAAAATACTTTGTTGTTGTTTAGCATGTTGCCTCTTATATGGATGAACCTCTGCTTCCTAGCCTATGAAAGGAAGCTAGTAGTGATCTTTGTTTTTAACAGTTCTCATGAAGTTCAAATACATAGCAATGCCATTGTAAATAGGGAATGCAAATATACAGAGAAGCCCTGTTAGTTGCTGTGATAAGAAGCCCAGAGAACAGATATATAATCCCCAAAGAAGAAATGGAATTATACAAATCCTTCCTCCACTGTGAGTTCCCCTCAAGCAAAATTCTAGTGCACATAGCTTTATCTCTGTATACTTTGCCAGAAATAAATCTCCATGTGAGTATATGTCAGTCAGTCCTGATGGGGATAATTAAAGGAGGAGGCAGAAGAAAGGAAGAAGGGTTAAATGAGTATCAAAGCAGAAGTAGAGACTAGGTTATTGAAAAGAATATGGGAAGATAACATGACTGTTAAAAATCACAGTACATACTTGAAAACCCCATTGTCTTAACATCTTGCTTATACAACACCTAATAAAATTATAAAGTCAGTCTGTTCTGTTTAATATAAGAGCAACAAAGACTAAAAACCTTTGTAGAATCTAACAAGACAGACAAATAGTCTAGTAAGATTGACTGCAAATAACTTGGAATGCAAATAAATGAATTATTTTTCCCATTTTATTCAGACCTATTTACACACACACACACATAGACACACACACACACACACACACACACATAGACACACACACACCCCTATGTCAATACATGTGGCATTTACTTTTCAAGTGGCAAATAATTCGAATCTATCACAATTTTTTATTTGTATTTGTTATTTTTGTGTGTGTGGCACATGTGGAGATCTAAGGACAACTTGGGAATCACTTGTTTCCTTCTACCACATTTCTCCCAAAGTTTGAACTTTGGTTGTCTGATTGATGGCAAATGTCTTTATCTGGTTACCCATTGTGTGGGCTAATAATTAGATTCTTTATAAAACAAATCGTTGTACATACAAAACCAAGAAACATTGGTTTGAAGATGTCAGGAACAAAATTTAATCTATGCTTTGGGGTGGATGTCTGAAATTTTGGGAAAGGTCTAGAAAGTTGAAGTTAATCACACGATTTTACATAGGATGACAGTTCTTTTGCATTGGTCTATTTCTGTGTATGTGAACATATGTTTGCCTATATGCCACATAACATACATGGAAGGTCAGAGGACAACTTGAGGGAGTTTTTTTTTTCTCCTTCTGTCATATGAGTTTCCAAAATTGAACTCAGTTGCAAGGCTTGGCAGCAGGTGCTTTTTCTCCAGAGCAATTTAAGCTCAGGAAAGTTTCTGAACTTAGAAAAATGCAAACACAGAAAAATAAATTTCTTTTCCTTTATAAAATCATTATTTAACAGAGTTCTAACAGGCCCAGGAATGTAGCCTCCAGGAACATCTATCTACTTTCGGTCTCCATGCATTTACCTCTTCTGGACGGAGATCATTAAGGAAAACCACAACTGATCAAAGTGACTGTGTGGAGCCCAGTCCCATCTGACGCATCCACAACACAACTACTGCACCTAAGCCTCAGGGATCCCCATGGATCCTAGTGCCTAGGAGTGCCATGGAAGCTACCCCCTGAATGTCTTAAGGATGCTGCCACAAGACCTGAACTAAAGAGAGCAACACTGATAGTCACATGACTGTGGGAGGTGGTGGGTGGCAAACAAAGAGTTACAGGTAACTTACTAATGGCAACAGCAGGAGAGATCAGTTTTTCTCTGAGGTAAAGAACATTTTCTCCAGGGTAAAGGACACTGAATGGTTATTCAATACCAAGAAGTCAGCCCTGAAATTTGTATTCATATATATAACACTATACAGCCTGAATGTGTGCATGTAAAACAACTAAAGAAATAGAGGATGAGAATTTAAGAGAGAACAAATGAGGTAGATGGGAAGGGTTGGCCATCATTATATCTTAATTTTAAAAATAAACAATTATTTACAAACAAAATGAGCAAAATATAGAAACCTTTCCTTGGCCTGCTTGGAGAGTAAGATTCAGGGAACTGCTCTCTTTTGAGAGATATATATATATATATATATATATATATATATATATATATATATATGATTTAGTGATCTATCTTACTCTTGTGAAAGTAGAAGTAACTGGTGAACATTTTCAGCATTTACCATTGTCTCACATGACTAGCTTGGAAGTAAAGTCTATCAGCTGCTGACTTCAACATATGCATAGACAATTTTGATGGTTAATTTTATATGTCATGGTTTTTTGTATCAGAGAATCCATAGAGAGCTGGCAAAATACTACTTCATGTGCATTTTGTATTTGGAATGTGTTTCTGGAGGAGAGAACTGTTTGAATCAGTAAACTGAATAATGAAAACAGACCTTTTCTCTATGAATTAGCACTATCGAATCTATAGAACACAGTTGTGGAAGAAGGGTGAATTTGTTCTTTGCTTGAGCTGGGATATCCATCTTCTCTTCTCTTAGATAGCAGAAGCCTAGGTTATCAGGTATTTTGACTCAGATCTGGACCTTCATGTTTGAATTACACCTAATTCATAAGTTGTCTTAAAACTGTATTTTGATGACATGTTATAGCATTTACTGGCTCCTGTAATTTTACAGTCCAATACCTCATCATTTCTACAGCTTTGCATATCTTGCAGTTTGATTATCTGAGAAACTCTAATATACATATCATAGAAATTTGTGGTTGATGAAATATTGCTCACTTAATAAAAGGTATCAATATTTTTCTCTTAGAAATATCTCAAAAAGAGTGAATTGATAGTGAGATCTGTCTAAATTTTGGGGACATGATTTATAGTTGACAATTCAGTGCCAGAACATGACTTAAGATTGAAGTAGTAACTAATAGTTAGAAATTAATAGCAAATAAGGGATAGTTTTTTGAATTAATGCTTGATAAGTATCACTCACATGAACAGCCCACTTAGACCCATTCTCGTGGGTCCCTTGTTCTAATGAGGGTTACTCAAGAGTTATTTTATTAAAATGTATGCATTTTTAGAATGTCTCTAGAATGATCAAAATTATAAATAATTCCCTTTTGTGGATAAGAATTTCCTGTGATAGTAAAATTATATTCTTAGTGCAACTAAAACTAAAAATTAAAAATGCTACCATGCCTAGTATTAATTCTGTGGTTGCAAAATTGATGTCAGGGAACTCTAGCATAAAATAAGATGGCATAACCATACTCTGCCTCATCTCTGCTACTTACTACAGACATAACTTATATAATCTACTTAGGAAATTGAAAAGCAAATAGTAGAAAGTTGAAGAGGAAAACTAGAATTGAAAATACTGAAAATTGGTGGTAAGTCTACCATTTTTACCTCTAATACCAGTTTCCATCACTGAGCGCACAATAGCCCAGAACTGAAGCTGGACTTCAGAAACCTTGTTCTTATTTAGAAAGTAGTAAACTAAATGAGAAAGAAAATAAAACGTGGAGAGAAAGTGGAGAAATTTACCATTTCAGTTGCTTTTCTTATTCTTTTTTCTTCTTACCACTTTAGGAAGATAATGTCACAGTGGTGATGGTGGTGCCAATGACAGTGATGGTAGAAGAGCTGCAGGCATCTAAAATTCTGAGAGGGAGAACCATCACTCATTCTAAAGGGGCACTATAGTCACCAGAATCTAGTAAATTGAGAAAAATATGATACAGGTGAAATTAGAGAAAATACTGGTTTTTAAATAAATGCAAGATTTAAAAGACTTATAGCACTGCCTTGTTTAGTTTTAAATGGAGTAAGAGAAAGAGACAGACAGCTTAGTAAGGTTTTTACACTCTTCTGAAGTGGAAATCTAATAGTTCTCAAGAAATTGAAAAATTAAATAAGTATGTTAATCACTAAAGAAAAGAAGCTAATCTAAAGCATATAATCAAAACTGTGATTGATAAATTAACATGCATTGCTAATGTTTAAATGACACTAGAGGGGAAAGAAAAGTAAATACAAATAAAAAGTATGAAAAACCTAACAACAAAAAAATCCAGATAAAAGAAATCATACAGGCCAGGCGGTTGTGGCGCATGCCTTTAATCCCAGCACTTGGGAGGCAGAGACAGGCAGATTTCTGAGTTCGAGGCCAGCCTGGTCTACAGAGTGAGTTCCAGGACAGCCCGGGCTATACAGAGAAACCTTGTCTCGAAAAACCAAAACAACAACAAAAAAAATCATACATTAGAAACCAGATCTGTCTACAGTTACATTAAATGCAAATAATTTGAACACAAATTAAAATATAAAACTTGGCAGAATAAGCTTAAACATTCACAGGACCCAATTATAGGCTGTACAAAACAAACTCACTTGAAATATAATGACATAACTACATGGAAAGTAAAAGCATGAAAAAAATCTATCATCCATCATTAACCAAATGAAAGTTCAAGATGATAAGTGAATATTGTACATATTTGAATTTCAAACAAAGAAAATTATCAAGGATAAAGAGGACTATTACAAAATGGTAGAAAGGTTAATTTCCCAAGGAGAAATACAGATAGAACATATACACTGGCAATAGAGATTTGTAATACAGAAATCAAACCATGAAAGAACTGAAAAGTTAACAAACTTGTAAATGAGGGTTTTAACGCTCTCTCTCCCAGGAACTGATAGAACTGGAAGACAAAAGTAATTGTTCAAGATAATCAAAATAGTCAAGAACTGAATAATGTCATCAACCAAAAGATATTGACTAACTATCCAGCCTGAAAGGCACAATGGCTACTCTGTATAGGTGCACACAGAATATTGACCACAATAGATGAAATTGTGGATCATAAAATAAATCCTATCAAATTTAAAGAAAAGAAATAGTACAGAATATGTTCTCTAACCACAGTGAAACTCTGCTACCAAATAATGAGTGGAAAATGAGTACAAAAAAATCCCAAATGCTTGGAAATTGAATAGTATATTATTAAATTATTAATGAATTAAGGATGAAGTACTGAAAAAATCTAATTTGAGCAGAAATATAACTGAAGAACTATAGCTCTATGGTAAATAAATTGTTTAGTCTGCACAAACACAGAGGTTAGCTCTCCAAAACTATCACCAAAATCAAAATCAAGCAGTCAGTTTTCAAATCTTGTGAAATGGAGCTAAAGTACTGATTACAGTAAAATTTGAAGCATTGTGGTTTTACATGAGCAAACAAGAGCTATTTCATGGCAATCATACAAAATCTCATTTCATCAAGTTTGGAAAATTAAAATAAACCTACATCAACAGTAAGAAATATTGATGACAAGAACAGAAATCAATGACATTCAAGATAAACAAGAAAAATCAATGAAATTAAAACCTCAATCAAATCTATAAACCTCTAGTAAGACCATTGAAAAAGAAAAGGAAGATTTTTATGAACAAAAATCTAAAACTTTTTTTTCATTTTTATTTTCTATCGTTTTCCCCCAAATGTCATGTTCATTTTGGAAATAATCCCAAAGTATATATATATAAAAAGCCTCTAAGGCCTAGTAAGTGAACTTAGTAAGTGAACAAACAAAAGTAGTAATCATAGTTTTAAACATTGGCAATCAATAATTGAAAACACAATTTAAAATAAAGAAAAAGTAGAGGCTGAGGATATGATTCTTCAGGTAAGGCACTTGCTGTGCAAGCATGAGGCCCAAGTTTGGATCTTTAGCACCCACATGAATGACCAGCGGGATGTAGTAGCCAGTATGTAATCCCAGTATGTGTAAAGTGGAGACAGGGGATCATGGAGTAAGCTGTCTAGTAACACTACCTGAAACAGTAAGCTCTGGGTTTAAGTGAGTGATACTGCCCCAGTATATTATGTGGAGAGCAATTGAGAAGATATTCAATGTCAACCATACAAACATTTATTATGGGTAGCCACTCAGATACAATTTATAGCCAATTGAAAGTCTTTATTCCAGCTAGTGAGGACTACACTCAAGTATTGGGGGATCTAGGTATAGCCTTGAGTGTCTAAAAACACAAAGATTTTTTAAGACAAAATGTCCATTCTGCCATGTGCAGCTGCAGGGAAGCTTTGCAGAAGTATGCAGTTTAACAGAAGGTAGGATAAGTGAGCTAGGGCATTTATTCCTAGAATAGATCGGTGTAATTTTCCATAGGATTCTCCTTCAAGGAGATGAAATTTAGTTAAACACGGAATGACTTCTGCACTGTCTTGGACTCTCTCTGTTTGTCTCTCCCTCTTTCTCTCCCTCCTCCCCCACACACTAATATACACATTTACACACAGCACACACATGTGAAAATAAATAAAGATACACATACACACACACACATGTATATATTGAATATTAGGTGAATCTCTATCTATCTCTATCTATCTATCTATCTATCTATCTATCTATCTATCTATCTATCTATCTTGAATATTAGGTGGTTCCCAAAAGTCTGTAATTATTTGGGCAATAGGCTGCTCTTGATCAAAAGAGGGTTGTTCTTGAAAACGATTATGTGACTTCAGTCACTTCTCTTTCTGTGTAACTGGCCTGAGATGAGACTAGTTCCTATATGAGCTTCTGTCATGATATGTGATTATTCTCTGTCACTACAATAGATGAGTCAATACCAGTGCCATGTCTGCAAACCACTAAAATTGTGAGATAAATCAACATTTATCTTTATAAATTAGCTGTCTCATATATTTCATTACAGTACCATGAAGCGATTATACATACATTCATATAGAATATTTACCTCCAAGAAAATTAAGCTGATATAGCAAAATTTTTACATTTATTATAAAATATGATAGTAAATATAAAAGTTCTAACAAATCACCAAGCTCATGGATTAAGGGTGTCAATTTCTTCCTAAACTGAATTTTTAATGTAACAGAATTCCAATAGAATGGTAGAAAAAGTTTTTAAAAGCAGATATTTTTGTGTAAATAGACTAAAATCTGTAAAGAAAGCAGTTGTGCTATACAGACATTTCCAGAAAGAATCCCTTCAACATCCTTGCCCTATCTTATTTAAATAACAAACAAGTAGACAGTGTACAAAGATGTAGGAGTGGCTTAGCAGGACAGAACACACAAGAAAAAGGGACTTTCATACAATTATGACCAATTGATTTTTTTTTAAAATGAGTTTATTGAGGTATAAGTTATAAGAATGAAATTCACCCATCTTGTATACATTTTAGTAAATTTGATCATTTGTAAATTTTAGAAAACTTTTATTACCTTAATAAAATATCTCAATCTTTATCAACAAATTTACTTTTCTTTAGATTTTTCTTTTTCTGGTCATTATATATAAATAGGATGCTTCAATAGCTTTGTGGGCTTACTGATTTTACATCTTATACTTAAAACAATGTGCCTAACTTATTTATTGAGTACTCACTTTGTGAAAGACCTAATAAACTATGTTCCTGGTGACTCAAAAGAGACATAAATATTATGGTTCAGTGGGGAAAGCAAACTAACCACAAAATGATAAATTCATAATTTCAACTAAATATCCTAATGATCTGGGAATAGGACTGGAAATCAAGGCAAAGCTTCCTTGAGGAAGTCACATATGACTAAAAGTGAAAACTAGTAAACTCAACTCAGTAAAGACCAGCACATTTCATATAGATGGAACGGGCTATCCCCATTTAGTCAGAGGAGATATATTGTTATAAGTTACTGAGAAAATGTTCAGAGAAGAAAGAAGGATGCTGAGATAGCAGCCTAGGACAAAAGATATGTTCGGGTTATAGTAGATGTCTTGCAAAACCAATAGGAAACCACTGAAGTACCTTAAACAGGTTGTGGAGGGAAGGTGAGTGATATCACACATTTGATTAGGAACACACTTTTTCACTGTAGTTAGAAGAATAAATTGAAAGTCACCATGAATGACAGGAAATCAGTTAGAGGGAATTCGGAACTTTATGAGTTCCTTTGAGATCTATACTGGCATGCAAAATGGGTCTCAGAGAATGGTCAGCTGTCACATACTAACCTTTAGGGTGCACTTTCCAAAGTCATTTAGGATGGTTGATTGAGGGAAATAATAGTGTATACATCCAGAGTAAGAAAAAAAATCACCAACCCTTTTACATGTTATTGCATGGTATGAATGCAAAATTGGAACATTAACTCTGGGATACAGTTTTTGCAATGTTTTATGAGGTTAAATCCTTACTGACACTGAGTAGAGGTGAACAGATTTTTCCCTGGGTAATTAGGCAAATGTTAAACACCATTAAACCATGTCAAATTCACTAGTAGTGTTAAAAGTCAGTTTTTTTTATGTGTATGTTGTGTTCATTTTACTGTAAATAAGCAAAGATGTTGGAGGTAGGGCAGTCAAACTAGTTAGCAGCTGTCGAACTTTCTCTTTCTGCGTCCAATGCCTCAAGCACAATGCCTATTAGTCTATCAGTCAAGTGGGTCACCTTTAAGCACCACTATCCCCTAATACTCTAGGAACCCTGACACCACTATAAGGTGATTCACAGTAGATTTTTCTTGCTCCTGAGTGCATAGCAGCATCCAGGATTGCTTCAAATAGTAACAGACTTTTTGTTATTACAAACCTCAATTAACTCTGTCACAAGGCAGTCATTTCTCCTGAGGTCAAAGAACAAGCATTTTCCCCAAGTAGTCTAGCAAAAAGACAAGCCATCCTGGGTGCTAAGAGATAAGGTAATACTGACTCCAATTTCAATGTTTGTGATTGTTTCTAAGGGATAAGGCTGTGGTTGGCTCAAACAAACTACTTGATTGTTCAAAAACAGTGGCTATGGACTGTGATTGGTTTAAATGAATGTATGTTATTGGTCAAAACATGTGGTTATAGTTATTCCAACCAAGTGTCTGTTACAGGTCAATGCAAGTGGTGTCTTGTACAGACAAGTATCTCAGACTCTGGCTGAAAAGTTGTGATGATTAGTCTTAATTTTCAATTTGTCAGGACCTGGAATCACTTACAAGACATGTCACCAGGTGTACTTGTAAGAGGTTACATTGATTAGGTTAATTGAAATGGGAAGAATCACAGGGAAAGTGGGCAGCACCATTTCCTGGGATTGAGTCCCAGACTGTATAGAAAGGGATTGCTAACATTGTTCTCTTCTTACCTATAGGTACAATATTACCAGCTGCTCCAGTTTCCTGTTGCCTTGATTTCTCAGCCATGATAGACTAGATCTTCAAACTATGAACTGAAATAAATCCTTCTTTCCTTAAGTTGCTTTTGTTGAACTATTTCACCTCACTGATAGGAAAAGGAACCTAATACAGAGGTGTCCCACTGAGACCTGATAACTGAGATCTGTGAAAAGACTGCAGCGCTATAGAGTACTATCATCTACCACTTCTGGCTGCCCACTGCTGCCACTTACTGCGGCTAAGCACTAATGGAAGTGAGATCTGGCAGAGAAGAACACTTGAGTATTTCCTTACCTACTCATAATTTTATTCAAGTAGTACTAAAGAACCATCAGTTAGTTGATGGGTGACATTACTATATGTTATTTAGTAACCTCTGTTCTTAAAGAATGGAAAGCAACCTTTTGTACAAAATCCTGCACATGATGATTGTATGAGTACATTTATAATCACCAAAGGCCAGAAAGAAACCCAAAGGTCATTCAATGAGCTATTGATTAAGCAAATTATAATACAATTATACAGTATAATGTAACACAGTTGTAAAACAGGAATCTGATTGTGAAGTAGGTTTGGGTGAATTTCAAAGTCAGATTGAATGAAAGAAGCAAACACTAAAATATTATCTATAGTGTAATTTCATTTACAAAAACAATAGTGCTGCAGAGGATGGTGAACAAATAGTGATAGTCAGGGACTGGGTATATTGGTGGGGTTATCATTAAAAACTGAAAGAAGGAATTCCACTTCCCTTCCGCCCCTGCCTGGTCCTTTTGGCTGAGGCAGACACACAGCTGGTCTGCTCCTGTGGAGATACTGAATCCTGAGCCATCCTAGAGGAGCAACTGCACTCAGAGCAGCAGACAACTAGCTGGTTTGCACTAGTGGAGACATCATATTCTGAGCCATCCTAGAGGAATCCCTGCACCCAGAGGAGAAGGATTTCCAGATCCAAGAGTTGGCCTGAGTCCCAGGAGTTCTTCCACCCAAGAGATTAGGATCATAAGACCACAGAGACATATGGACTCTGAGGACATATGACACAAGCAAGATAACTGGAAAGACAGACTCCAGTCTTACACAGTGAGGGCAGGTAGCACTAGAGTTAACCAGATGGCGAAAGGCAAGCACAAGAACATAAGCAACAAAAACCAAAGTTACTTGGCATCATCAGAACCCAGTTCTCCCACCATACCAAGCCCTGGACAACTCATCACACCGGAAAAGCAGGATTTATAATTAAAATCACATCTCATGATGATGATAGAGGATTTTAAGAAGGACATAAGTAACTCCCTTAAAGAAGTACAGGAGAACAAAGGTAAAAAGGTAGAAGCCCTTAAAGAGGAAACACAAAAACCCTTAAAGAACTACAAGAAAACACAATGAAAGAATTAAACAAAACCATCCAGGATCTAAAAATAGAAACAGAGACAATAAAAAAATCTCAAAGGAAGACAACCCTGGAGATAGAAAACCTAGGAAAGAGATCAGGAGTCATAGACACAAGCATCACAAACAGAATACAAGAGATAGAAGAGAGAATCTCATGTGCAGAAGATACCATGGAAAACATTGACACAACTGTCAAAGAAAATCCAAAATGCAAAAAGCTCCTAAACCAAAACATCCAGGAAATCCAGGACACAATGAGAATACCAAACCTAAGGATAATAGGTATAGATGAGAATGAAGATTCCCAACATAAAGGGCCAGTAAATATCTTCAACAAAATTATTGAGGAAAACTTCCCTAACCTAAAGAAGGCGATGCCAATAAACATACAAGAAGCCTACAGAACACCAAATAGACTAGACCAAAAAAGAAATAACTCCTGTCACATAATAATCAAAACATCAAATGCACAAAACAAAGAAAAAATACTAAAAGCAGTAAGGGAAAAGGCCAAGTAACATATAAAGGCAGACCTATAATAATTACACCAGATTTCTCACCAGAGACTATAAAAGCCAGAAGAGTATGGACTGACATCATACGGACCCTAAGAGAAGGCAAATGGCAGCCCAGACTACTATACCCACCAAAACTCTCAATCACTATAGATGGTGAAACCAAGATATTCCATGACAAAACCAAATTTGCATAATATCTTCCCACAAACCCAGCACTTCAAAGGATAATTGATGGAAAACACCAACACCAGGAGGGAAACTACAACCTAGAAAAAGAAAGGAAGTAATCTTCCAACAACCCCAAAAGAAGATAGCTATACAAACATAATTCTACCTCTAATAACAAAAATAACAGGAAGCCACAATCATTTTTCCTTAATATCCCTTAACATCAATGGACTCAATTCCCCAATAAAAAGACGCAGACTATCAGACTGGATACAGAAACAGGACCCAGAATTTTGCTGCATACAAGAAACGCACCTCAGTGACAAAGACAGACACTACCTCAGAATAAAAGGATGGAAAACAATTTTGCAAGCAAATGGTCCCAAGAAACAAGCTGGAGTAGCCATTCTAATATCAAAAAAAAATTGACTTTCATCCAAAAGTAATCAAAAAAGATAAGGAAGGACAGTTCATACTCATCAAAGGAAAAATCTACCAAGGAGAACTCTCAATTTTGAACATCTATGCTCCAAATGCAAGGGCACCTACATACATATAAGAAACTTTACTAAAGCTCAACACACACATTACACCTCACACAATAATAATGGGGGATTTCACCACCCCACTCTCAGCAATGGACAGATCATGGAAACAGAAACTAAAAAGACACATATAAATTAACAGAAGTTATGAACCAAAAGGATTAACAGATATCTATAGAATATTTCATCCTAAAACAAAAGAATATACCTTTTTCTCAGAACCCCATGATACATTCTCCAAAATAGACCATATAATTGATCACAAAACAGGCCTCTACAGATACAAAAAGATTGAAATAATCCCTTGCATCTTATCAGATCACCAACCACTAAGGCTGGTCTTTAATAATGACAAAAACAATGGAAAACCAACATGCACATAGAAAATGAACAACTCTCTACTCAATGATGACTTGGTCAAGGAAGAAATAAACAAAGAAATTAAAGACTTTTTAGAATTTAATGAAAATGAGGACACATCATACCAAAACTTGTGGGACTCCATGAAGGCAGTGCTAAGAGGATAACTCATAGCTCTAAGTGCCTACAAAAAGAAACTGGAGAGAGCATACACTAACGACTTGACAACACAACTACAAGCTCTAGAACAAAAAGAAACAAATACATCCAAGAGGAGTAGAAGGCAGGAAATAATCAAACTCAGGACTGAAATCAACCAAATAGAAAGAGAAAGAACAATACAAAATATCAACATAACCAGGAGCTGGTTCTTTGAGAAAATCAACAAGATAGATAAACCCTTAGCCAGACTAACCAGAGGGCACAGAGACAGTATCCAAATTAATAAAATCAGAACTGAAAAGGGAGACATATCAACTGAAACTGAAGAAATTCAAAAACTCATCAGATCCTACTACAAAGGCCTATACTCAACAAAACTGGAAAACCTGGATGAAATGGACAACTTCCTAGACAGATACCAGGTACCAAACTTAAATCAGGAGCACATAAACCATCTAAACAGTCCCATAGTGCCTAAGGAAATAGGAGCAGTCATTAAAATCTCCCCACAAAAAAAAAAAAAAAAAGCCCAGACCAGATGGTTTTAGTGCAGAATTCTATCAGACCTTCAAGGAAGACCTAATACCAATTCTCTTCAAACTATTCCACAAAATAGAAACAGAAGGAACACTACCCAATTCGTTCTATGAAGCTACAATTACACTCATACCCAAACCTCACAAAGACCCAACAAAGAAAGAGAACTTCAGACCAATCTCCCTTATGAACATCCATGTAAAAATACTCAATAAAATTTTAGCGAACCGAATCCAAAAACACATCAAAACAATCATCCATCATGATCAACTAGGCTTTATCCCAGGAATGCAGGGTTCGTTCACTATTCAGGAATCCCTCAATGTAATCCACTATATAAACAATCTCAAAGAAAAAAACCACATGATCATCTCACTAGGTGCTGAGAAATCATTTGACAAAATTCAACATCCCTTCATGATAAAAGTCTTGGAAAGATCAGGAATTCAAGGCCCCTACCTAAACATAGTAAAAGTAATATACAGCAATCCAGTAGCCAACATCAAACTAAATGGAGAGAAACTTGAAGCAATCCCACTAAGATCAGGGACTAGACAAGGTTGCCTACTCTCCCCCTACCTATTCAAAATAGTACTGGAAGTACTACCCAGAGCAATTAGACAACAAAAAGAAGTCAAAGAGATACAAATAGGAAAGGAAGAAGTGAAAATATGACTATTTGCAGATGATATGATAGTATACTTAAGTGACCCCAAAACTTCCACAGGAGAACTCCTAAACTTGATAAACAACTTCAGCAAAGTGGCTGATTATAAAATCAACTCAAACAAATCAGTAGCCTTCCTCTAAATGATAGATAAACAGACTGAGAAAGAACTTAGGGAAATGACACCCTTCACAATAGTTGCAAATAATATAAAGTACCTTGGTGTGAATCTAACCAAGCAAATGAAAGACCTGTATGACAAGAACTTCAAGTCCATGAAGAAAGAAATCGAAGAAGATCTCAGAAGATGGAAAGATCTCCCATGCTCATGAATTGGCAGGATTAATCTAATAAAAATGGCCATCTTGCCAAAAGCAATCTACAGATTCAATGCAATTCCCATTAAAATCCCAACTCAATTCTTCACAGAATTAGAAAAGAAAATTCTCAAATTCATTTTGAATAACAAAACATCCAGGATAGAGAAAACTATTCTCAACAATAAAAGAACTTCTGGAGGAATCACCATCCCTGACCTCAAGCTATATATACTACAGAACAATAGTGATAAAAACTACATGGTATTGGTACAGAGACAGGCTTGAATATCAATGAAATAGAATTGAAGACCCAGAAATGAATCCACACACCTATGGTCACTTGATCTTTGGTAAAGTAGCTAAAACTGTCCAGTGGAAAAAGGACAGCATTTTTAACAAATGGTGCTGGTTCAACTGGAGGACAACATGTAGAAGAATGCAAATTGATCCATTCTTATCTCCTTGTACAAAGCTCATGTTTAAATGGTTAAAGGACCTCCACGTAAAACCAGATACACTGAAACTAATAGAAGGTGGGGAAGAACCTTGAATACTTGGGCTCAGGGCAAAAGTTCCTGAACAGAACACCAATAGTTTATGCTCTAAGAACAAGAGTTGACAAAGGGGACTTCATAAAATTTCAAAGTTTCTGTAAGGCAAAGGACACTGTCAATAAGACAAAAGGGCAACCAACAGATTGAGAAAAGATCTTTCCCAATCCTTCATCTGATAGGGGGCTAATATCCAATATATACACAGAACTCAAGAAATTAGACTCCAGATAACCAAATAACCCTATTAAAAAATGGGGTATAGAGCTTAACAAAGAATTTTCAATGGAAGAAACTCGAATGGCCGAGAAACACCTAAAGAAATGTTCAGTATCCTTAGTCATCAGGGAAATGCAAATCAAAACAACTCTTGGGATTCCACCTCACACCAGTCAGAATGGCTAAGATTAAAATCTCAGGTGATAGTATATGCTGGTGAGGGTGTGGAGAACGAGGAACACTCCTCCATTGTTGGTGGGACTGCAAGATGGTGCAACCAGTTTGGAAATAAGTCTGGCAGCTCCTCAGAAAATTGGACATAGCATCACCTGAGGACCCAGCTATAGGACTCCTGGGCATATACCCAGAAGATTCTTCAGCATATAACAAGGACATATGCGCAACTATGTTCATAACAGCCTTATTTATATTAGCCAGAAACTGGAAAGAACCCAGATGTCCTTCAACTGAGGAATAGATACAAAAAAATGTGGTACATTTACACAATGGAATATTACTCAGCTATTAAAAACAATGAATTCTAGAAATTCCTAGGTAAATGGATGGAACTAGAAAATATCATCCTGAGTGAAGTAAGCCAATCACAAAAGAACTCACATGGTATTCACTCACTGATTATTGGATATTAGCCCAGAACCTTCAAATACCCAAGATTCAACTAACAGGCCACATGAAGCTCAAGAAGAAGGAAGACCAAGTGGGGGTGCTTTGGTCCTTCTTAGAAGGAGCAACAAAATACTCAAGGGAGGAAATATGGAGACAAAGTGAGGGACAGATGCTGAAGGATGGGCCTTCTGAACACCTTTCCACCTGGGTATCCATCCCATGTGCAGTCACCAAAGGTAGATGCTAATGTGGAAGTCAGGAAGTGCATGCTGATAAGAGCCTGTTATAAATGTCTCCTCAGAGGTCTGCAAGAGTCTGACATATTCAGAGGGAGATGCTCACAGCTAGCCATTGAACTGACCAGGGGGTTCCCAATGGAGGAATTAGAGTGAAGTTTGTAGGAGCCGAAAGGGTTTGTGGCCCCATGAGGAAAGGAACAATATCAACCAACCAGAGCTCCCAGGGTCTAAACCACCAGCCTGGGAGCACTTAGGGAGGGATCTATGGCTTCAGCTGTATATGTAAGGGTGAAGGGCCCTGCTGGGCATAGGTGGGAGAAGAGATCCTTGGTCTCATGAAGGCTGGTCACCAGAGCTCCCAGGGTCTATACCACCAGCCTGGAAGCACTTAGGGAGGGATCCATGGCTTCAGCTGTATGTGTAAGGGTGGAGGGCCCTGCTGGGCATAGGTGGGAGAAGAGATCCTTGGTCTCATGAAGGCTGGTCACCCCAGGGGGTGGGAATTTGAGGGTGGGGAGGTGGGGGGTAGGTAGAGGTACATCTGCCTAGAAGCAGGAGAAGGACTGGGGGAATAGGGGTTTCCTGGGTAGGTTGGTGATGGGGTAAGGGGATAACATATAAAATGTATATAAAATATCCAATAAAAAGAAACTGAAAGAAGGGAGAGTTTTCAATGAGGTGATATGTCTTTCAGTATCCTGATTTTAGTACTGGTTACACAGATTTCTATGTTATATTTCTTATATTAAAAATGAAGTAAGACATCAAGTATGTGAATAAGCTAAAATAGAGATCTTGAAACTCAATTGACAAAAGGATGATGATGATGGTAGTTTATCCTATAGTTATTACTATAAAACTATTTTGTTAATTAGTTTTATTTTGTTAGTGATTTCAAATCTTATGCTGTAAAAATAATGATCATCAATCCCTTTGGGATATTTTCAATAAAGTTGGAGAAGATTTTGAAAAAATGTATATATAGAGAGGAATCTGACGGAGAGAGGTTATATGATACTCAGTGCACAGGAACCAGATCATGTCTCTTAGAACATGAATTGACAGCCAGCTCAGAATGCCACTTTTCTTCCCAGAATCTTTAAATGGATATGTACGTCTTTTTCTCAGGGTATCAGTCCTCCCTAGTAGCATCCTCCTGTAACACAGAATTACACCCTGCTGGCTTGTTCATAGCCCTGACAGTAGCAACTGCAATCAGAGGACCTGATTCCAGAGCAAATTAATAGTAGCAACAATAATATCGACTAATATGCATTGCTATTCTTTAAGTCCAATTACACGTTGCTATAAAATGGGCCTAAAATATGACTTTCTTTTCTGGTGAAAGTCTTAATTAAAGTGGTACATTTTAACATACTTTTGCTACATGATATAAATTATTTCTTGGCACCTCAATTTTTGTACTCTTCCCTTTAATAATCTTTCCTGTGCAGTGTTAAAAGAGAAAATTGGTTATTAATAAAGGGGTGAACAGGAGGCTACACTGCTTCTAAAACATCAGCAGTATAATAATTTCTTAATTATTATTATAGTCTGTAAGGGATTAAATACACACTGATACATTTCTTTCTACTTCTAGTGCCCACTAGCTACTGGCATTACGTCTCAGTTCCAATACTTGATGGGAAATGAGGTATCTCTATACATTTTCTTCCTCTTCTTTTAGTCTCTTAAGTAACCATCCTGCACATTTGTGATGCAAATACTGAAGCAGTCCACGGAATTTCAGCAATATGGGAGACTGCCTCTCAAAAAGCCTTGAAGAACTTTTGGGAAATTAACATTTTACTCCCAAAGGCAGAATTTTCTCTATGCTTTTGAAAGAAGCAGATAAAAGCTGCGTAATAGCTCTGTTTTCATCAAGGTGAAGGAACCAATGAAACATTCAATGTATCAGACAATGGAGTGGAGAATAAGCTTGTCTTTCCATCTGCGGCTGCTGTCTGTGAAAGGGTGCTAAATGTACAATTAGACACAGAGTACCTGCCATCTCTGTAATAACCACCCACTTTGTGGGATAAGTGCCTTGCCTGTCCAGATAAGGCTTGTGTTTGATTAAGGGAATCATTCAGTGTAAATGCTGGCCCTTGTAGCCAATCAAAGCCAGAGTCAGTCTATCCATTATAGATCTGCCAATCATGTCTGTTTGCTTATTAAAGTTCCTTTAGTGAGTTCAGTGGCTTCCCTTTGGTATGCTAAGTAGTCCCAAACCTTGCTAACATCTTAGAGTGAAGTCACCGAGCTTTGAATGACTCTGGAAGAGTCTACAGGCTTTCCCCAATTTACCATTGCATTTTGTTCCAAAAGTTTGTTTGTAAGTTAGTTGTTTGGAAGTTGAGAAGCATTTTTCCCATGGAAACAATGTTACAAATGGTGGGAAGTTTCCCAGACCAGTCCACAAAAGCCTATTTAACGGAGAAGATGGCTGGACTATGAAGCCTATAGCACTGGGGAGCCAGCCACCATCAAGATGACTGTTTCTATGGGAAAATGCTCACTGAAGCTAATTGTGGATGCCAATAGTAATTTCCCAGCCCTGTCTAGTCTGTGGCAGCTAGAGTCAGGACAACCTATGTCCCTCTTTCCTTCAGACTAGTGAGATGGGAAGATGGAAAATCCTGTGGGAATCAAAGAGCCAGGGTATGGAAGAGGTGGGGGTTGGGCAAGAGATTTCTGAAGAGAATAGGGAGGACAGATTAACAAATAGCACTGGGTGGCTAGTTAAACTGGACTTTCTGATAAAGAATGGATGTTTTTAAATATGCTAAATAGAATTAGAATATAACCTTTGAAAGTATTTCTTTCTTGGAAATTTCTCTTTTAAAAGTATCCTGATACGACAATTTGAATGTGAAATGTCTCCCAATAGCCTCATGCATTTTAACACATGATCCCTAATTAGTGGCACTACTTCTGGAGTCTGGGGAACTTTTATACAGTGAGTCGAGGTTAGAAAGGTGTCACTGAGAACAGGGAGTCATAAGTGTTATATTCAACCTTGTCTTAGTTTCCTTTTCTGCAGCTGGAATAAAATACTATTACAAAAGCAACTCAAGTTAGAAAGCACTGATTATGGCTCACAGGTCAAAGGTAGTCTATCATAATGGAGAAGATAAGTTGCAAGAGCTTGAAGCAGTTGATCCCATTACATCCACAATCAGGAAGCAGAAAACATATGGATGTATGCTGCTGCTCAGCTTTCTCCATTTATAATGAATGAGCAGACTTGACTGACTGATCCATAGACTAAGTCTGTCTTTGGTTGGCTATATAGGCTACTTACATAGTTCAAGATCCCAACCAGTGAATGATGCTACTCATACTTGAAAGGTCTTCCAACCTCAATTAAAACAATCAAGATAATCACTCACCAGCATTCATAGGAGTCTAGTCCCCAACTGATTCTAGATTATACGAAGTTGATAATTCTACTATCACAGGACCCTACTTCTAACTCAACCTCTTTCTCTCTGCTTCCTGGTCCACGAAGACACCATGAGTCTCAGCCACAGGTTTCACCACACCATGAATTCTATCGTGCTTTCCTTGCCACAGCTGACTGCACTTTCAAGCTGTAAGATAAATCTCCCTTAAGATTTTTTCTCCAACATTTTGCCACAGTAATAGGAAAGTAACTAATACATGCAAATGATGACTAGGCCGATTTAAAGCAACCTATGACTCTATGTCCATTGCCTCATGGAAAGAGTTGAGGCAAGAGTCATTAGACCTGAGATTCAGCCACTCCATTCCCACATACTGTCATAACCAATAACTCTGATTATTAATATAAAGAAACCATATTCCAAATTATTATTCCCAGATTCCAAAAAAGGGCATATTTTAAATGTGTCAAATAATCTACAATTATTTTTCAAAATCACCACACATATTCAGAGGTAGAAGTCTCAGGTCTGCTATAGACAAACTTGGTCATTACTGAATTTAGGCTATTGTCTATATAACTGATAGAGAACAACTGAAAAACAAGTACTAGGTCAATGGGATGTGTTTATATGGGATAACCCATATAGCCATACCATCAATGATAATTATCTGGCAAATGACAAGACAACATAAAACTCAGAGTGAGTTATCCCTTGGGTAGGGTCCCTAGGCTGAAGTGTAATTGAGTCACATGTAGAAAAGACTATCTATCTTGGGAAAGTTTTGTTTTGTTTTGAGTGGCCATGTTGCCTAAAGTCCTACGATTCTACTATATTTCTCTCAGTTCAAATAAATCTGTTTAATGTACAAAATTTCCCTTCAATAACATGAGATGATAAATTTTGATTGTCAGAAATTGTTTTTATTTCAGATATGCTATGGAAGATGCTTTATTTGTGAGTAATTCTTTAATCATCTGGAAAGTATCATTTAGCTATTCTGTTGCTTGCATTGCTGCCAAAGAGAAGTGGTTTCAGAGTTTATCTGTTGTTCCTTTGTGAGTAAGTTGCACAGTTTTCTCTGACTTTCTTTGTTGTTGTTTTTGTTTTGTTGTTGTTTTTCTGTCTTTAGTGATGGATTTGTATGTTTTGTTTTCTTTCTTTATCCCTTGTTTTATCATTTCTGTGTTTTTTTCCATCTCTGTCTTCCTCTGTCTCCTTGAGACTTCATCTTTTTCTCTCTCTTTCTACACACACACACACACACACACACAAAGAGGGAGGGAGAGAGAGAGAGAGACAGAGAGACAGAGAGAGGGAGAGAGAAAATGAGGATTCTTGGATCAATGTGTTTGTACATTAAACAATTGTGCAACTTTCTACTGAGTATCTCTTTAAGCAATTGCTCCTATCTCTGCACTCTTTGTTTGGGATTTCAGTAAAATGAAATGTATACATTATTTTTATACTAGATTCCCCCGTATCTGGGCTTTTTTTCCTGCATTTACTTTTTCACAGTATTTTTTATATTTTCCAAAAATATTTTATATTAATTTATGCTTGTGTACTTACATGCCATACTCCACATGTTGACATCTCAGGACAACTTGTAGAAGTCAGTTCTTTCTTACTGCTCTGTGATTTTCAAGGATCCAACTCAGGTGCAATTTTTCTTTTATACCACAAAACACTGAAATTCATGCATAGTGAGTCCTTTATAGTATATAATATGAAGAGTACTTTGAATTGAGCATTAGAGGTTTACTCAAATTATGCAACTAATGTCTTTAGTAACTACTAGAATACTGACATAATAATAAAAAAATTAGATTGATTGTCAGAAGATAATAAGCCAAAAGAGAAGCCAAAATTAGGCCCTGGAAATTTCATGCTGTAATTTACCTTTAAAAGATTATTATATTTTCCCTATGATGAGCTTGATAAGTGAAAATTTTCCATTCATTGTGAAGGGTAAGGCTTGGAAGCCAATAACTCTTGGGCCCTCCAACCACTATTTTAAAATCAATTATGCTAGTTATTTTCATTATCACTATTAAAAAGTAGCTTTGTGAAAAATTTCAAGAGGGGAGAGGTTTATTTGAACTCATAGTTCAGAGACTGCAGTTCATCTTGAAGGGGAAAGCAGGGTGGATGGCACAGTTTCATAGCTGGCAATCAGATCTTGTGAAACATTCTTGTTCCTATCTTAGCAAAAGAGAAAGTAGAGGTATTAGACCATAACCAGAAGAGGATGGTGTCTTCCAGGCTTCCTTAGGATAATCTATAATCAGCCCTCTAGGACCCATGTCCCAATGATTTCACAGTTTCCTAAAGCAATGCCAACATTTATGGAGCAAGTCTGTAAACACATAAGCATACAAGTGACATTTTATATTCATACCATGACTCTAGCCTATGAATTACCATCAAATAAGCAATAATAGATATTTTTGAGGTTTAAAGACAAAATATTGTGGGGAGATTTTAGTACTCATTCTCTACATATTTAGCATTCTATTTCACATCTCTGAACATAGAAAATTCCATAAGCATAATTCCCTGTTATGTCCTGCATTATAAAACCCTTCGTTTCCAGGTATATTTGCTAGAATTACAGTCAAATATAGGTCATATTTCAGAGAGTTTAAGTAGGTATCCAGATAGATCACTCAATAGCAATTTTATGGCTGTTTCTAACTGGTTACCCATCCCACAGCTATACTGAATGGACCTTGGTCAGAAGTTCATGAGTCCCAGGCTTCTCATGAAGTAACTAAATGGAGGTGGGTATTGGATAATAACCAGCACATGATGCTCCAGGATTTCTACTCTTCAAAGGATTTAGATTGTTTTCCCTACTCATAAAGCCAATCTTGAGTCATAAATGCTGCTTGTGATCCTGATAAAAGTGAAGGAGACTATCTAACTTTTATTAAGTTTGATTTGTGTCTTTGCTTATCACATATTCATCATGCCCTGCCATGTAAATTTGAGACTGAGACATAAAACAAGAGACATTCTAGTAATATCGAGTCGAATATCTATTGGCACCCTTCTATGTATAAAGGAGCATTAAGGACACAGCCATTGGGGAGCAAGCCCTACTATGTGGCACTGTAGTTTAGGAAAAGAGATAAATATTATTCTACTAAAATATAAGAGATGATGTCAGATACCTATAAGGATAGTAAAGCAAATACTACTAATATAGGATTATATAACAGAAGATCACCATGAGTGAGAGCAAGGGTAAGAAGGAAAGTGATAGTAAGAGCTTTATGTGCTTCATGAAATAGGTTGAGTATATAAGAAATTCACTAGGGCTTGATCTCAGAAGCAGTAAGTGTGTGATGGTAGAAAAGAGGAGGAAAGGAAATGGGCAAAAAGAAAAGTTAAAGTCTGATCATTCTTCAACCATGGATTTATCTGAGTTCAAGAGCAAACAGACAGCCCTTGTGAGATATGCTGCACTGTAGCCAGGAGATAGGCATTTTTACACTCATATTTACTTGAATGAAAGTTTTTAACAGGAAAGTGGTGATTGTGAGGGGGGCACTTCTTTGCAGGAAAAAGGCATCAGTTAGCTAACCACGAAAACTATGAGCCTAATAACTTCTCTAGAAACTAGAGGAATAAGTCCTCAGTCAAGAAAGCTTTGATTAGAGCATCCTACCCACATAGACTCAATTTGTTCATATAATAGAAGGAATGTTTTCAGAGCTCGTGGGGTTACAATTTCTGAGGATTATTTTGCAGAAGAAAGCTAATAGGGCAAACTGCATTCCCCACTGCTGTTGCTATTCTTCAGGCCTCAACTGACATTGTCCATCTCTTTCATGTAGCTTCTTTTCTAGAGTCTTCTTGCCCTCAGCTAATACCTCTACTGGTTTGTATGGCTTCATAAACAGATGGCAAGGCTGAGATCCTGATCTCTGAAGTGTCTAAAATCCTAGGCACCATTCCTTTTACAGATCAAACTAGCTCTTGTAAATTGAAAATGAAGATTAGACAAGCAACTGAGCCATCAAAGTTGCACACAAATTCTTTCCTATCTTTACTGGGTGATGTTTTTCTTTGTGTTTCCTTATGATTGGAACCTATTCCTTGCTATTAGCACACAGTCACTCTTCTTGACTGCTCATTCCATTGAACAAGAAGCAGGGTGTGTCGAGGCTGCATTTTCATTTTATACTTCAATAAAAAAATCTTTCTGTGCCTCTAGTAAAAGTGTTTTCTTTTGACCTTGTTTTTCTTCAAACAAGGTAAGGTCTCAATATGTTACCTAGGCTGGCTTTAGTTTCCCAGTCCCCTTATCTAAGGTTCCTAAGTGATGAGAATATGGACACATGACACCATGCCTAGCTATATTTCCCCTTTGAGAATCCTGACCTCTATACCAATGGATACGAATAAAAATCATCCAGACATCTCTATCTTTATAAAATAGGAAATAGATTATTCCAGAAGGGGCACTCCTACTTTATCCTTTGAGTTTATATCCAATGTATTGTGTTTTTCAGGCACACAACAAACACTCCATACAGGTATTATAGTGTAAACTATATTCTGGAAGAAAGCCAAAGGAATCATCTTTGAGCTATGTCTTCCACTGTACTTTCAAGAGCCTGTACTATAACTGTTAGATGGGCACCTTTAAGCTAGTGTGGATATGTTAGGACAAATGGGCTCTATAGCATGGTATCCTCTTCAGCAATTCATCTACTAAAAAGTAACTTTAGTTTGGCACAATATTTATGTACCATCTCATGTCAGTGAATCAAACATTCTTGTGCTATCTGAGAGCAGTTCTGGAGTATATGTTATTCTTGTGAAAATGAATCACTTATTTAATGATTCACTCTCTCTGAGTAGAAAAAGTCAAAGGTTGTTGTCTTGCTACCAGGTCATTGGCTATTTGCATAGGGTATCATACTGAAGACTGCTGGTCTCGTTCTCAAAAGTTACACATTCTACTATAGCAGCAGCTCAGCCTTGATGAGTGGGAACCTGCTGCCTATGCCCTGGACTACTCACTACCTGACCCTACCTGCCCTTGGGGGTTGGGGATGAAGTGGCACAGAATCAAGGACACAGACTCTGGGAGCAGTGCAAGCTCTGAACACTGCTGCAAGCTCCTTTAATATCCTCCACCCAGATCCCATTGGTCTCCAGAAAGCATCTCTTCTAAGCAACAGTTCCCAATTGGCTGGCATTGTCTGCATCAGCAATCCTTGGTCTCTCAGGCAATCATCAATTAAGGCCTCCTGCAGGAGATGCCTTTGTGACTGTGCAGCCCCTGGCGTTTTTGTGGAGGTATAACCAGTCAAATGTGTTTTAGTTCTCTACCAGTCCTTATATTACTTTAAACCTCAGAATATTTTCTTTTTTACATAAAAATGACCAAATGCATCACTGGAGTAATTTACTTTCACAGTTGTCTTTTAAGGTCACCCCTGAATGAGCTAAAGTACAGCCATGGTCAATTTTTAACTTGCATCCACATATGAGCCAACTCATCTGTGAAATAGCCCTGATTTCTCCTTTTATACCAGCTTGTTTTATAATGAATCTGGGTGGGCACCTAACCTGATGGTCTAAAAGAAAACAGCCCCAACTCCATGATCCATTAATGACTACTATCAAACACTTCTTTTCTACCAAAAGCTGAAGAGCATAGGAGGTTCTTCTTTATATTTAAGAGGCTGAATAATTACCCAATATACATGCTATCGTCCTGTGCTTTCAACTCCATACTTGCTTATAGTGATTCTACTATTTGAGATTGCCATAAACCCAAGAGACATAAAAGTGAACTGTGACAACCTATGAAAACCAAAAGAATTATGACCCAATATTTGCTTGTTTTTATATTGCCTATCTGAATGACTAGCATTTCTTCCTTTATCAATGTGGATTCTTTTGTTTTTATATAGTTATGAGACTTACCCTAAGTGTTTTCAGTGTTCTTTGTAGGATATTAGTCCTGCGTTTTTCATGAATGCTCCTATAATAATATCATTTATACAACCTTATGGTCTGTTTCTCTCTGATGCAGTATTGTGAGAAGTGAGTTACATGATTACTGACTTAGCTAGTTGGTTCATTCTAAATCCAGCAGCTTGTTTGAGGTCAAGTCCCATTCCTTCTTCACGACCCAGCCAGAGGGCATAATCTCACAACTAGACCCTTACCCAGTAACGGAGGTGCATAAAGGCTGATCCTAAAGTTGCACGTGCCACTTTTAGAGGAGTTCCTTTACACCATTCTTCAAAATGGAAAGAACATTTGTGGCAAAGTCTGAAATATATCCACAGACGCAGAAGGCTTAGGTGAAGACTGATCATTCCAGATTTGAGGATATACAATGCTAGGCATTCACCACCTATGATACAGTTTTCCATTCTGTTTCATTTAGATACCTGGCTTTTGCCTCATAGATATATGATTAGGAGTTTAAGCTTCACTGGAGTTCTCTCTCTGTTGATTAGATGATTAATTTCTAGGCCTGGGCATCTTTCTCTCCTTCCCAAATGCAGTAGACAAATGCCAAGTTTTCATTTATGAGATTGCCTGTCTAGTTTCCACACTTGTCTTGTGATGGATGATTACTCATTGCCTTTTGTTACATTACTGCAAAGCACTGGTCATATTCTATAAAGCTCCCTATTTCCATTCTTGCTAGTGAATTACCTTCCCAGTGTGTCATATCCCAGTTTCACATGTGAAGTATTAACAATGAATTGTCCATTTTATAGATTCCAGTGACGAGAGTCTCAGTGCCAGTTACATGGCAGATGGTCCAGTTTCAGGATGTCATCCTAATGATTGTTTTTTTTCACACTACTACTGCCAAGATTAGCAGTTTGAGTTACTTTGGGCTCTGAGATGGAAGGAGTATATAGGAATGTTATCAATGAATGCTGCTAGACTCAACATCTGTTAAAAAAAATAGGAAGGTAAATTGGTCAGAGAATTTGGTCTGTTACTTGTTCTAATCCAAGACTTTAGTCTGCCCTTGGTAATTATCAGGGTTGAAAAAATCCTTGATAGTTTCCCATGTTGCAGTGAGGTGGCTGTGTCCTTAAACTTTACCTGTAATGAGGTATTGGATATAGGCTGTCATTGGAAATATACAGTTTTTCAGTATTTCCAGCCAAGGCCAAGTGCCAACAGGTTTCCCGGCAGCTATGGAAATTAGCTTTTCAGTTTCTGAAGGTGAATTTAGATAGAAGAGCAAAGCATTCACATGGAAGATCCCTTGGTATAAGATTACCTAAAAAATTGGCAAAGTCTTTTAAAGGAGTCCTGTATCTCAAAAAGAAAGCAGTGCTGTGCTTGTTTTCTGGAAGACTGGCTTAATTATGAAGTCTCAGAGTTCTGAGGAAGAGGAAATTCAATGTATATAAAGAACCAAAAGGTCAATGGTTGACACATTGTGTGAAGAGAAAAGGAGTGCAAATATGATTATCTGTGGAACAGGAACTTGTCAGGTACTATAGAGCCTTTCAAGTCATAAGAAAACAAAAGTTTGGTTTTCTTTCCAATACAGTGAGTGGATATTAGAGGCCTTCTAGCAGGAGATAATGGATGATTAGATTTATTTATTTATTTACATAGACCAGGCTGGCCTCGATCTCACAGATATCCTTCCTGCCCCTACCTCTCTCCTGACTCTAGACTTGTTTTAATTAAGGCAGTAATAGCTGTATTATTGGGAATAGCCCAGTTATCCCTAATTTTTTCCTGTGCCTTGGAGTTACACAACCATGGAGGTCACCACAACCATGAACGTCACCACACCCATGGAGGTCACCACAACAGGGGAAACTGTATTGAACAGTCGAAGCATTAAGAAGGTTGAGAAGTGCCTTCCGCCCCTGCCTGGTCCTTTGGGCTGGGGCAGACACAGAGTTGGGCTGCTCCTGTGGAGATACTGAATCCTGAGCCATCCTAGAGGAGCCACTGCACTCAGAGCAGAAGGATTTCCAGATCCAAGAGGTGGCCTGAGTCCCAGGAATTCTTCCACCCAGGAGATTAGGATCATAAGACCACAGAGACATACAGACTCTGAGGAGATCTGACACAAGAAAGATAACTGGAAAGACAGACTCCAGTCTTACACAGTGAGGGCAGGTAACACTAGAGTTAACCAGATGGCGAAAGGCAAGTTGAAGAACATAAGCAACAGAAACCAAAGTTTCTTGGCATCATCAGTACCCAGTTCTCACAATATAGCAAGCCCTGGACACCCCATCACACCGGAAAAGCAGGATTCAGAATTAAAATCACTTCTCATGATGATAATAGAGGATTATAAGAAGGACATAAGTAACTCCCTTAAAGAAATACAGGAAAATAAAAGTAAACAGGTAGAAGCCCTTAAAGAGGAATCACAGAAATCCCTTAAAGAATTGCAAGAAAACACAAAGAAGGAATTAAACAAAAATATTCAGGATATGAACATAGAAATAGAAGCAATAAAGAAATCTCAAAGGGAGACAACCCTGGAGATAGAAAACCTAAGAAAGAGATCAGGAGTCATAGACACAAGCATCACCAACCGAATACAAGAGATAAAAGAGAGAATCTCAAATGCAGAAGATACTATGGAAAAATATTGACACAGTTGTCAAATAAAATGCAAAATGCAAAAAACTCCTAACTCAAAACATCCAGGAAATCTAGGACACAATGAGAAGACAAAACCTAAGGATAATAGGTATAGATGAGAATGAAGATTTCCAACTTAAAGGGCCAGTAAATATCTTCAACAAAATTATTGAGGAAAACTTACCTAACCTAAAGAACAAGATGCCCATAAACATACAAGAAGCCTACAGAACACCAAATAGACTAGACCAGAAAAGAAATACCTCCAGTCACATAATAATCAAAACATCAGATGCGCAAAACAAGGAAAAAATACTGAACACAGTAAGGGAAAAGGTCAAGTAACATACAAAGGCAGACCTATAAGAATCACACCAGACTTCTCATCAGAGACTATAAAAGCCAGAAGAGCCTGGACTGACATCATACAGACCCTAAGACAACACAATTGCCAGCCCAGACTAGTATACTCAGCAAAAATCTCAATCACTATAGATGGTGAAACCAAGATATTCAATGACAAAACAAATTTG
The DNA here is from genome assembly GCF_004785775.1 of Grammomys surdaster. NCBI lineage: Eukaryota > Metazoa > Chordata > Mammalia > Rodentia > Muridae > Grammomys > Grammomys surdaster. Next base: position 3,380,119 of record NW_021620581.1, on the reverse strand, counting down.
TACATTATCTTCCCACAAACCCAGCACTTCAAAGGATAATTGATGGAAAACACCAACACAAGGAGGGAAACTACAACCTAGAAAAAACAAGGAAGTAATCTTCCAACAACCCCAAAAGAACATAACTATACAAACATAATTATATTTCTAATAACAAAAATAACAGGAAGCCACAATCATTTTTCCTTAATATCTATTAACATCAATGGACTCAATTCCCCAATAAAAAGACGCAGACTATCAGACTGGATACAGAAACAGGACCCAGAATTTTGCTGCATACAGAAATGCACCTCAGTGACAAAGACAGACACTACCTCAGAATAAAAGATGGAAAACAATTTTCCAAGCCAATAATCCCAAGAAACAAGCTGGAGTAGCCATTCTAATATCAAATAAAACCGACTTTCAACCAAAAGTAATCAAAAAAGATAAGGAAGGACAGTTCATACTCATCAAAGGAAAAATCTACCAAGGAGAACTCTCAATTCTGAACATCTATGCTCCAAATGCAAGGGCACCTACATACATAAAAGAAACTCTACTAAAGCTCAACACACATTACACCTCACACAATAAGAGTGGGGGATTTCAACACCCCACTCTCAGCAATGGACGGATCATGGAAACAGAAACTAAAAAGACACATATAAATTAACAGAAGTTATGAACCAAATGGACTTAACAGATATCTATAGAACATTTCATCCTGAAACAAAAGAATATACCTTTTTCTCAGCACCTCATGGTACCTTCTCCTAAATAGACCATATAATTGGTCACAAAACAGGCCTCTACAGATACAAAAAGATTGAAATAATCCCTTGCATCTTATCAGATCACCAACCAGTAAGGCTGGTCTTTAATAATGACAAAAACAATCGAAAACCAACATGCACATAGAAACTACACAACTCTCTACTCAATGATGACTTGGTCAAGGAAGAAATAAAGAAAAAAATTAAAGAATTTTTAGAATTTAATGAAAATGAGGACACATCATACCAAAACTTGTGGGACTCCATGAAGGCAGTGCTAAGAGGAAAACTCGTAGCTCTAAGTGCCTACAAAAAGAAACTGGAGAGAGCACACACTAACTACTTGACTCCACAACTAAAAGCTCTAGAACAAAAGGAAGCAAATACACCCAGGAGGAGTAGAAGGCAGGAAATAATCAAACTCAGGACTGAAATCAACCAAATAGAAACAGAAAGAACAACACAAAATATCAACAAAACCAGGAGCTGGTTCTTTGAAAAAATCAACAAGATAGATAAACCCTTAGCCAGATTAACCAGAGGGCACAGAGACAGTACCCAAATTAATAAAATCAGAACTGAAAAGGGAGACATAACAACCGAAACTGAAGAAATTCAAAAACTCATCAGATCCTACTACAAAGGCCTATACTCAACAAAACTGGAAAACCTGGATGAAATGGACAACTTCCTAGAAAGATACCAGGTACCAAACTTAAATCAGGAGCACATAAACCATCTAAACAGTCCCATAGTGCCTAAGGAAATAGCAGCAGTCATTAAAATTCTCGCCACCAAAAAAAGCCCAGGTCCAGATAGCTTTAGTGCTGAATTCTCTCAGACCTTCAAAGAAGACCTAATACCAATACTCTTCAAACAATTCCACAAAATAGAAACAGAAGGAACACTACCCAATTTGTTCTATGAAGCTACAATTACACTCATACCCAAACCCCACAAATATCCAACAAAGAAAGAGAACTTCAGACCAATCTCCCTTATGAACATCAATGCAAAAATACTCAATAAAATTCTAGCAAACCGAATCCAAGAACACATCAAAACACTCATCCATCATGATCAAGTAGTTTTTATCCCAGGAATGCAGGGATGGTTCAATATTTGGAAATCCATCAATGTAATCCACTATATAAACAAACTCAAAGAAAAAAATCACATGATCATCTCACTAGATGCTGAGAAAGCATTTGACAAAATTCACCATCCCTTCATGATAAAAGTCTTGGAAAGATCAGGAATTCAAGGCTCCTACCTAAACATAGTAAAAGTAATATACAGCAAACCAGTAGCCAACATCAAACTAAATGTAGAAAAACTTGAAGCAATCCCACTAAGATCAGGGACTAGACAAGGCTGCCCACTCTCCCCCTACCTATTCAATATAGTACTAGAAGTACTACCCAGAGCAATTAGAAAACAAAAAGAAGTCAAAGAGATACAAATAGGAAAGGAAGAAGTGAAAATATGACTATTTGCAAATGATATGATAGTATACTTAAGTGATCCCAAAACTTCCACCAGAGAACTCCTAAACCTGATAAACAACTTCAGCAAAGTGGCTGGTTGTAAAATCAACTCAAACAAATCAGTAGCCTTCCTCTACATGAAAGATAAACAGACTGAAAAAGAAATTAGGGAAATGACACCCTTCACAATAGTCACGAATAATATAAAATACCTTAGTGTGAATCTAACCAAGCAAGTGAAAGACCTGTATGACAAGAACTTCAAGTCCATGAAGAAAGAAATCAAAGAATATCTCAGAAGATGGAAAGATCTCCCATCCTCATGGATTGGCAGGATTAATATAATAAAAATAGTCATCTTTCCAAAAGCAATCTATAGATTCAATGCAATTCCCATTAAAATCCCAACTCAATTCTTCACAGAGTTAGAAAAGAAAATTCTCAAATTCATTTGGAATAACAAAAAACTCAGGATAGAGAAAGCTATCCTCAACAATAAAGGACCTTCTGGAGGAATCACCATCCCTGACCTCAAGTTGTACTACAGAAGAATAGTGATAACAACAACATGGCATTGGTACAGAGACAGGCAGGAAGATCAATGGAATAGAATTGAAGACCCAGAAATGAACCCACACACCTATGGTCACTTGATCTTTGACAAAGTAGCTAAAACTGTCCAGTGGAAAAAGAAGAGCATTTTTAACAAATGGTGCTGGTTCAACTGGAGGACAACATGTAGAAGAATGAAAATTGATCCATTCTTATCTCCTTATACAAAGCTCAAGTCTAAGTGGATAAAGGACCTCCACATAAAACCAGATACACTGAAACTAATAGAAGAGAAGGTGGGGAAGAGCCTTGAATACTTGGGCACAGGGGAAAAGTTCCTGAACAGAACACCAATAGAATATGCTCTAATATCAAGAATTGACAAATGGGACTTCATAAAATTGCAAAGTTTTTGTAAGGCAAAGGACACTGTCAATAGGACAAAATGACAACCAACAAATTAAGAAAAGATCTTTCCCAATCCTACATCTGATAGGGGGCTAATATCCAATATATACAAAGAACTCAAGAAATTAGACTCCAGACAACCAAATAACCCTAGTAAAAAATGGGGTATAGTGCTTAACAAAGAATTTTCAACTGAAGAAAATCGAATGGCCGAGAAGCACCTAAAGAAATGTTCAGCATCCTTAGTCGTCAGGGAAATGCAAATCAAAACAACCCTGAGATTCCACCTCACACCAGTCAGAATGGCTAAGATTAAAATCTCAGGTGATAGTATATGCTGGTGAGGGTGTGGAGAACAAGGAACATTCCTCCATTGTTGGTGGGATTGCAAGATGATGCAACCACTTTGGAAATCAGTCTGGCGGTTCCTCCGAAAATTGGACATAGCATTACCTGAGGATCCAGCTATACCACTCCTAGGCATATACCCAGAAGATGCTCGAGTATATAACAAGGACAGATGCTCAACTATGTTCATAGCAGCCTTATTTATAATAGTCAGGAGCTGGAAAGAACCCAGATGTCCTTCAACTGAGGAATGAATTCAAAAAATGTGGTATATTTACACAATGGAGTATTACTCAGCTATTAAAAACAATGAATTCGAGAGGTGCCTAGGTAAATAGATGGAACTAGAAATTATCATCCTGAGTGAGGTAAGCCAATCACAAAAGAACACACATTGTATTCACTCACTGATTATTGGATATTAGCCCAGAACCTTCAAATACCCAAGATTCAACTCACAGGCCACATGAACCTCAAGAAGAAGGAAGACCAAGTGGGGGTGATTCAGTCCTTCTTAGAAGGAGCAACAAAATACTCAAGGGAGCAAATATGGAGACAAAGTGAGGGACAGAAACTGAAGGATGGGGCTTTTGAAGACCATTCCACCTGAGTATTTATCCCATGTGCAGTCACCAAAGGTAGATGCTAATGTGGAAGTCAGGAAGTGCATGCTGATAAGAGCCTGATATGGATGTCTCCTCAGAGGTCTGCAAGAGTCTGACATATTCAGAGGCACATGCTCACAACTAGCCATTGAACTGATCATGGGGTTCCCAATGGAGGAGTTAGAGTCAAGACCATTGGAGCTGAAAGCGTTTGTGGCCCCATGAGGAGAGCAACAATACCAATGAACCACAGCTCCCAGGGTCTAAACCACCAGCCTGGGAGCATTTACGGAGGGATCCATGGCTTCAGCTGTATATGTAAGAGTGGAGGGCCCTGCTGGGCATAGGTGGAAGAAGAGATCCTTGACTTCATGAAGGCTGGATGCCCCAGGGGGTGGGAATTTGAGGGTGGTGATTTGGGAGTGGGGGGTAGGTAGGGTTTACATCTGCAGAGAAAGAGGAGGGGTGAGGGGATAGGGGGTTCCAGCGTGGGTGGGGGATGAGGTAAGGGGACAACATATGAAATGTAAATAAAACATCCAATAAAAAATAAATAAGTAAATAAATATGTTAATAATAAAATTTTAAAAAAGAAGGTTGAGAAGCACTATTACTAGGCAGTGAGAGAGAGCTAACTAGGAATAGCATGGACATTTGTACATTTGCAATGGTCCCAGTGATACACCTTTGCAAACAAGGCCAAATTTCCTAATCATTCCTAAACAGCTACTGCAACTCAGGATCAAACATTCAAGTATATGAGCCTATGGTGGCCATTTTCATTCAAACCACCATAGTAAGTAAAGCTCTTGTTCTATAAGGACCAGAGTTCAGATCCCTTAAAACCCACATAAAAGTACCCATAAGTCATGTGAAAGTCTGATGGCTAGGTTCACTTGTCCAAATCTGTGGTTTTTTAGACCAGTAGAAAAGTATTAACCTAACCCCTGTGTGAATAAGTAAAAATTATGATTTGATTTAAAAAAATAAAAAAAATAAAAAATAAATAAGAAATAAAAAACTATTAAACAGTCTTTTCTGTATTTACATATGACCTTTACCTATATGATCTTTTAGACATATTTTCCCCACTTTTTCTTAAGTTCCCTACACTTTTTAATTATATTTACTTTGAAATTTAGAACATAGAATTGCATGTCTTTATGGTGTGTCATGTAATGCTTCATAATGTTGGAAGCTGCATTGTGACTAAGATTAAATATGCTACCTCTTCAAACTTTTATTATTTGTCATAAATATCTTCAAAACATTTTTCTAACTGTTGAAAGACATAAAGTAACATTGTTATCAAGTATAACAATATATCACTGTATAACAATATATCACAGCTTGTTTATTGCTATCTGCAACTCAGTCCCCATTTGTCAACTTCAATCCCACCCTACTGACCTCACCCTCTTTGGACTCTGACTACTAATATTTTCCCTTTAACTACTCAATGCACTATACTTCTATTTGTAAAATTTTGTGCATCAATTTATGTGGGCCACAATTAACCAGATATTTACTCAAATTTCTCTTGGATTTACCTATGAAGATATGTTTTGGTGAGTATAACATTGAAATCAAAGGACTTTCAGTAAAGTAAATTGTCCTCCATAATATTGGTAGACATACCTAATCAGCTGAAGCATGGATGGCGGACAAAGTAGACAGCTATCCTCTAAGAAATAGAGAATTATCCAAAATAATGCCTTTGGTCTCCATCTGCCTCACAAGCCATCCACTTACAGTTCTGCAGCAGACTACATTCACACTCAAATATTAACTCTCCTGATCTATATAGGCTGTCTATAAACACTGAAAAATTTTAACTTCCAACATGTTTTGTAACAGGAAATATCTCTATGTAGAAATGTGCATACCTTCTGTTATTTCTGTTTCTTTGGAGAATGCTTTTATGGTACTCCTTATTTGCTGTAGGTTGCTCCACCTTATCCAAAGTTAGAATAAGAAAAGTTCTCCCCCCAATAAACACAGATTATTGTTCCCTTGGGGACCTTATTGTTTCATTTAAAATGTATCCTGTAGACAAGGATCACATATATTCAAATACTAAACTCATCATCTTTTAGATGTAATCTCTGAGATGAACTTATTTTGACTATGGGTTAAAAGTCAAAAGGACTTCACACAGAGCCCATGAAGAATGAGTGAGTTTCAGAATTTTTAAGACCATGCATAGCCCCAAGTAGGTTCTGTGAAGTATTTAGAATGTTTACTGTTAGGCAGTAAACTGTGAATGCTGGGCAGAGGCAATGAAATTAACAGAGCCAGCTCACATCTTAAACTAGGCAGTACTAGTACTTAAAAACTCTTTGCTACCTGTGGACAGGAATTAATGAAATACATAAATTAATGAAAATACCAAATAAAAGCTCCCTAGATGATTCTAATATATAATAAAATTTGGGAAAATATGTAGTAGATCAGAGAGACCAAGAGAAAAAGCTGAAAGACCAATTAAAGATGCTATAATATGATTCTAGGCAAGAGATGGTGTCAGAACTGGCAGGCAGAGTGTTATCAGTGGTAGTTAGAATCAGTTATTCTTGGCCATATTCCTGGCCTCGTCTCTCTCCACTATGACAACAATGCTTCTTTTAGTGCAGCTCCTGAATTCACCAAGTTTATGTTTGACATCTTTGCGTTTGTTCTCTTATCTACGTGGACTCCTGGCACCACATCTTTGCAAGGCTTGCTTCCCTGGCATGTGCACTCCTAGCTGGAAAACCACCTTCACAGCAGCATTTCCTTTCAGAGTAGTTTTCCCCCCAGCCCCACTTGTTTGATTCCCTAGTCCTCATACCCTGGTACAATTATCTTGTAATCTCATCACTGCCTGATATTGCATGTTCTCCTGTTTCCTATCACAAATTCAACTGGAAACTTCAGGAGCAGTATGGTTTTTGTTTTGTTTTGCTTTGCTTTGTTTTCTCCATCGAGTTCACCCCTCTGTGTCAGGATTGGATGTGCACCCATTATCTGGGAAGCTTCTGTCATCCCTGCTCACTGACGTAATAAGATTTACCACCATCACTGCAGTGATCTTCATATATGTGTTCCAGTGCCATGTAAACCAAAAGGATGAGATGATAAATGAGTGTGTAATGCCTGGGGTTAATTGATGTTCCTGGTCTGCCTCTGTTCATGCTCCCATCTTTCATCCCAGCACTCAGAGCCCTAATTCTCTTCCCTTTGGCCCTGGGGGACTGTATGTTTATCTAAAGTATATTGATAAAGATTAGAACCTTTCAGAGCCATATCCATAACTAAATCTTGACACCCAACCTGATTAAATTCTGATTCACTCAGTAATTCTAGGCTACAGTTTCTTCTAACCAGTGTCTATATGCTGAGACTCCTGGCTTAGGTCTGTTTTGTGGCATCTAATTTTTATACCATCTGTTTATAGATTTCACTTACTGAGACTACCATGAAACTATGTGCGACTTCTCATGTTTATAAGCTTAAGACAAATCATGCAGCCATTTCTCAAGTCACCTTATAGTCAAAAGGAAAGTGTACATTTACTGAGGTTTTTTGTGCCATACACTGTAAGGTGGTGATATATGCTATTCATCTACTTTCCAAAAGAATCAATGAGTTACATGACATTTACAAATGAAGAAAATGAAATTTAGGGAGATGGAATAATCTGTTGCAGGTTTCACAACTTAAAAGTTGTAGTATTTTGGACCTTGAAAAATTGCATATTTAACAAATATGTTTAAAATACTTTACAAATAAGAACACATGATATATAAAGCTGGAGTCAGCCAGTAACTAATCCCAGACACCATTCATATAAGAAAATATCTTGAGAAGCACCAAGATCATGTAGCAGTGGCATTAAGGAGGTCTTTGTTTTGTACATACAGATAAATCATATTTGTAGGAGCTATACAGTTTCCTTGCCATAAGTTAATTGAAAAAATGGAATGGCTAAAATTCAGATTAGGTTAGATTTTAAATTTTATTTTTATTACAGTGTTTATAATAAAACATCATCTATGTATATTTGAAAAAATTTAGCCAGGCAGTGGTGGCGCACGCCTTTAATCCCAGCACTTGGGAGGCAGAGGCAGGCGGATTTCTGAGTTCGAGGCCAGCCTGGTCTACAGAATGAGTTCCACGGCAGCCAGGGCTATACAGAGAAACCCTGTCTTAAAAAAACTAAAAGAAAAAAATTGTCATGTATGTGATGTTTACCAAATATTTATATATTACACAATTGTTATTTTGGAGTGTTATTATTTATTCCAATTACATAGAGGAGGATACAGGGCCTCACCATGACAGAGTGAGAAAACTAGTGAGTATCGAACTTTGAATCTCAGCACACAGACACTGGGGTCCCTAATTGTGACCAGTGTATCTCATTTATTCAGTTCATGTTAAACATTTGGCATTAATTCTGAAGATGCTTTAAAAAATGTATGGTTTTGCAGCATGAGCTCAAATCAATGGGGTTTCTTTCTTTGAGGCTCACTGGCCATGTTTCTCTGCTACCTTATTACAATATCAGAAGATGAGCAAGTGACATTTGATGAATGAAATAAGCCAAGTGTGTTCTTCTGAAATGCTGAGCCTTCTTTCATCAGACATTAGTAACCAATCATATTTCCAGCTTTCCTAAGAATTGTGGGCCCCACACTATATGGGACTGATGGCCTGAGCAGTCCAGTGCTAGAACTCAAGGCCCTGGAAAGTGCACTGAATGTCTGCTTATCTCCAGTTCATGTGTAAATATTCTCACCCTCAGGGTGGTAATCAATAGTCATAGAAGACAAGGTGTCTATGGAGTGAATAGATCAAACATGGGGTTTATGACTTACAAATGAAGTTCACTCAAGAGAACAAGCTCCTTCAGAGACTTGAAGTTCTTGTCATACAGGTCTTTCACTTGCTTGGTTAGATTCACACCAAGGTATTTTATATTATTTGCAACTATTGTGAAGGGTGTCATTTCCATAATTTCTTTTTCAGTCTGTTTATCTTTCATGTAGAGGAAGGCTACTGATTTGTTTGAGTTGATTTTATAACCAGCCACTTTGCTGAAGTTGTTTATCAGGTTTAGGAGTTCTCTGGTGGAAGTTTTGGGGTCACTTAAGTATACTATCATATCATCTGCAAATAGCAATATTTTGACTTCTTCCTTTCCTATTTGTATCCTTTTGACTTCTTTTGTTGTCTAATTGCTCTGGGTAGTACTTCCAGTACTATATTGAATAGGTAGGGGGAGAGTGGGCAGCCTTGTCTAGTCTCTGATCTTAGTGGGATTGCTTCAAGTTTCTCTACATTTAGCTTGATGTTGGCTACTTTTTTGCTGTAAATTGCTTTTACTATGTTTAGGTAGGGGCCTTGAATTCCTGATCTTTCCAAGACTTTTATCATGAAGGGATGGTGAATTTTGTCAAATGCTTTCTCAGCATCTAGTGAGATGATCATGTGGTTCTTTTCTTTAAGTTTGTTTATATAGTGGATTACATTGATGGATTTCCAAATATTGAACCATCCCTGCATTCCTGGGATAAAACCTACTTGATCATGATGGATGATTGCTTTGATGTGTTCTTGGATTCGGTTTGCTAGAATTTTATTGAGTATTTTTGCATTGATGTTCATAAGGGAGATTGGTCTGAAGTTCTCTTTCTTTGTCGGGTCCTTGTGGGGTTTGGGTATGAGTGTAATTGTAGCTTCATAGAATGAATTGGGTAGTGTTCCTTCTGTTTGTATTTTGTGGAATAGTTTGAAGAGAATTGGTATTAGGTCTTCCTTGAAAGTCTGATAGAATTCAGCACTAAAACCATCTGGTCCTGGGCTTGTTTTAGTGGGGAGACTTTTAATGACTGCTGCTATTTCCTGAGGGGTTGTGGGACTATTTAGATGGTTTATTTGCTCCTGGTTTAACTTTGGTACCGGTGCTGGTTCAACTGGAGGACAACATGTAGAAGAATGAAAATTGATCCATTCTTATCCCCTTGTACAAGGCTCAAGTCTAAGTGGATAAAGGACCTCCACATAAAACCAGATACACTGAAACTAATAGAAGAGAAGGTGGGGAAGAGCCTTGAATACTTGGGCACAGGGGAAAAGTTCCTGAACACAACTCCAATGGCATATGCTCTAAGATCAAGAATTGACAAATGGGACTTCTTAAAATTGCAACGTTTTTGTAAGGCAAAGGACACTGTCAATAGGACAAAACGACAACCAACAAATTTGGAAAAGATCTTTACCAATCCTTCATCTGATAGAGGGCTAACATCCAATATATACAAAGAACTCAAGAAATTAGACTCCAGACAACCAAATAACCCTAGTAAAAAATGGGGTATAGAGCTTAACAAAGAATTTTCAATGGAAGAAACTCGAAGGGCCGAGAAACACCTAAAGAAATGTTCAGCATCCTTAGTTGTCAGGGAAATGCAAATCAAAACAACCCTGAGATTACATCTCACACCAGTCAGAATGGCTAAGATTAAAAACTCAGGTGATAGTAGATGCTGGCGAGGGTGTGGAGAAAGAGGAACACTCCTCCATTATTGGTGGGAATGCAAGAGTGTGCAACCACTTTGGAAATCAGTGTGGCATTTCCTCAGAAAATTGGACACAGCATTACCTGAGGATCCAGCTATACCACTCCTAGGCATATACCCAGAAGATGCTCGAGTATATAACAAGGACATATGCTCAACTATGTTCATAGCAGCCTTATTTATAATAGCCAGGAGCTGGAAAGAACCCAGATGTCCTTCAACTGAGGAATGGATTCAAAAAATGTGGTACATTTACACAATGGAGTATTACTCAGCTATTAAAAACAATGAATTCGAGAGTTTCCTACGTAAATGGATGGAACTAGAAATTATCATCCTGAGTGAAGTAAGCCAAGCACAAAAGAACACACGTTGTATTCACTCACTGATTATTGGATGTTAGCCCAGAACCTTCAAATACCCAAGATTCAACTCACAGGCCACATGAAGTTCATGAAGAAGGAAGACCAAGTGGGGGTGATTTGGTCCTTCTTAGAAGGAGCAACAAAATACTCAAGGGAGCAAATATGGAGACAAAGTGAGGGACAGAAACTGAAGGAGGGGCCGTCTGAAGCCCACTCCATCTGAGTATGTATCCCATGTGCAGTCACCAAAGGTAGATGCTGATGTGGAAGTCAGGAAGTACATGCTGATAAGATCCTGATATGGATGTCTCCTCAGAGGTCTTCAAGAGTCTGACATATTCAGAGGCAGATACTCACAACTGGCCATTGAACTGATCATGGGGTTCTCATTGGAGGAGTTAGACTGAAGACTGAAGGAGCTGAAAGGATTTGCAGCACCATGAGGAGAGCAACAATACCAACCAACCACAGCTCCCAGGGTCTAAACCACCAGCCTGGGAGCACTTAGGGAGGGATCCAGGGCTTTAGCTGAAGAGTGGAGGGCCCTGCTGGGCATAGGTGGAAGAAGAGAACCTTGACCTCATGAAGGCTGGACGCCCCAGGGGGTGGGAATTTTGAAGGTGGGGAGGTGGGAGTGGGGGGGTTAGATAGAGGTTACATCCACAGAGAAGAAGGAGGAGGGGTGAGAGGATTGGGGGTTCCTGGGTGGGTGGGGGATGGGGTAAGGGGACAACATATGAAATGTAAATAAAACATCCAATAAAATAAATTTTTAAAAAAAGAGAACAAGCTCACTTTTTTTGCCAATAGGATACCAAGACATTCTTTTGCAACACAAAAGGGGCCTAACCAGAATCTTACCATGTTGGCAACCTAATTTTAGCCTTCAAGCCTTCAGAGCACACTGAAGTAATTTATGTTGTTTATGGCATCTGAGGAATTCTATTATGGAAGCTAAAATGGACAAGAGGGCATTGGCTTCACACTTCATTACTATTCTCTCTGCTTGTGCCACTACCTATGGTTTGGCAGGGCCTATGCAGTACTTTCAGTTGTGTTAGAATGCACAAAAATTGAAGTGGCTTTTTTATATGATGCTAGCCAAAGTCCTCATTTTCTCATTAAAAAGAATGGTATAGCCTAATACATGATGAAAATGCTAAAATTAGAAAGGTGCTAGAAACTAGCCTGGGTCTTCTTTTCCTTGGTTGTTGAGTGTCATTAGCATAATATAAACACATTATAGCCAGACATGCAGCGGCTGCTGATATCTCTCCAAATACATGATTATCATTCAGTTACAGTAAAAACACATACTATGAAACTTACCACCTTACTAACTTTTAAGTGTACAGTATAGGGTTAGGCAATTACTATTGAGTAGCAGATTTTTGAAATATTTCATCACACCAGCCACTGACATTTGCATGTCTTTTCTCCCCATGAGTTTGACTACTTCAGATATTATATGTGCATATTTTCCATTATTTCCCTTTTATAATTATCTGATTTCATTTATTATAATTTCCTTTAGGCTTACCCATGTTGTAACATGACAGAGTTTTCTTCCTTTAAAGGCTGAAAGGTATTCTTCTGTGTATATTATATTAATTTCGTTTCTGTTCCTGTCACTAAAATATGTCACAGAAACAATTAAAAGGAGGATCACAATTCTAGAGGCTTTCAGTCCATCACTGCAGGGAAACCGTGGCAGAGCATTTATATTGAAGTGAAATTTTCTGTTTTCTTGAATCTGTAGGATTGGAGTACAAGACTGAGACATTTCACTGCACAGCAGACCAGAAAGCAAAGAGAGAAGGCTGGAACTTGGAGTGCAGAATGGTTAAGACCTGACCCTTATGTCCTACTTTTGCCAGCCTGTCACAACTCCCCAAAGATTCCATGCCTTTTATAATAACACCACAAGCTGGAAGACTATTGCTTACTTCAGGCTATAGGCTATAAGTTACACTTCAAATTCAAACCATAACATACAAATGACAGATTTTTTTTTATCCCTCTACTCATTCATCTGGTTATAAACATTTCAGATTGTGTATACTTTAAATGATGTTACAGTAAGCACAGTACAGGCATCTATTGCACCTACCAATTTCATGTTCTATGGATTAACAAACAGAAGTAGGATTATAGGATCAAGTTATAATTCCCTGTTTAATAGTTTGGGACAAAACTTTATAATATTTTGTGAAATGACTGCACCAATTTACATTCTAACAATAGAGTACAGGGATTAACTTCTATCCACATCTTCATCAATAGTTATATTCTGTTTGTTTTGTGCTTTTTATGCAGTCTTTGTAACAAGTGTGGGATAAATTATCTTTTTAATCACATTTTAATGTTGTATTTTTGGGGTGCAGGAATGGGCCACTATTAAAACACCAAAATGAGCATCAGAAGATTTAGAGGCTTTGTTTGTTTTTAAAAGGAAATTGTATTTGGCTTTCTGTGTTCTCAGTTTGAAGCATATTTGTTTAACAGGAAGTATGTGTACTTATTCATGATTAGAATCTGTTGCACTGCAGAAAATTCATGACTTCTGAGAGTTAATATCTCTGATGAGAGACAACTTAGATGAAGACTGGGAATAGCTACTAATCCAGCCTACATTAGAGATCATTGAAGACTGAAAGCTGTCAGTCTTCTCCATTTAGAAGACTTGTTCTTATTAAGTGTAAATGGTGAAATTAAAGGTTCACAAATTAGCCAGTGGACAAATTATATCAGAAGGATTAAAGCACCTCCAAATTTGATCTCTGCCATCTTTTACATGGCAGATGAGCTGATATAGCATTAGCTGAGAGCACGCTTTAATCTATGTACTCTGAGAACAAGGCCCTCACACTATGTGCCATCGATAAAGGATCAGAATGTAATTTAGCTAGTGCTCTTAAGAGCGCTGCCACATGTCAGAATTGGAGTACCTGCCACAGTATTTATATTACCACTGCAAAGCCCATTTGTCACTATGTTTCAGTTATAAACACTAAGAATAGGCAAAATCTATTTTGTACCAAATTTACCGAGTCATTCTTCCATCCAATCCTAAAATTGCCAAAGTGTGAGAAGGTGTGGGCATGCTGGCATGGTTTGGAAAGACTAGGCTACAAGCCACTTAGGAAGTCTACTCTCCTGCTCAGCCTAATCTTTAGAGGAAGCTTAGCAGAGGAAAAGGTAATACAAAAGAAACTCCTGTATAAATTCCTGCCAGGCACAAAATGGCCCTTTTCTTTAATTTCTACTCAGAGACTATAAAGGGAATATATGGTGTCTCTTCTGTTCTGCTTGGCAGGCAAGAGATTATGAAAGGAGGGGTGAAAGGAGCAGGTTTGTAGTGCCCTCAATATACCATCTTCCAGAATATGAGCCCTCCATGTTTGAAATCAGTTTTAGGTCTTTATATCCATGGTACATGGAGAAAAGCAGGGTTTCAAAAAAAAAAGCAAAACAAAAAAATATTTGTATGGGAGGAAAGAGAGATTTCACTCAAAGTCCTCCCCATCTTCTGCTGTGTTGGCATCTTACACGCATATTTTGCTTATCACCTTTTCTTCATGTTAGAATTTGTGAATGCTTGAAGCAAAATCTAAGCCAGATGTTGTCAAATCCATTACAATTATAAGGTCAAAAATACATTTTGATGTCCTGACAGTCTCCAAGGCCTTTGCCAACTTCTTTCTTTCCATCGAGAGAGAAAGAACAACAGCAGGCTCTGGTGGGTCATGGCTTTATTTCAGAACTTAAGAGTCAAGAGTTCTCAAAAATGTTACCTTTAGTAGGCAACCTATATTTACTATTAGAGGGATAGCCTGTGTTTAAAAATATGAGTTTAATTGCCAAGCAAAGGAACAAGATCCATATGAGATTTCCATATGCTAGCACAAGGCTCCAGCCACTAATGTCTTAGTCTGGCATGCTTACCAGATTTGGAAACTGCAGTGACCCTGCAAGAAGATCTCCTAGAAGTGTCCTGTGTAACATACATTTGTGTGCTGTCTGTGTCTTCTTGTGGTCTCCATGTGAAATAGAAGTCATTCAATTACTTGCAGCTGAGAAGAAGCACTGGCAGAGTCAAGGCATTTTACTTAGCATTCTAACCCTTACTATAGGAATTCTGATGTCAGATGCCTAAGAGACAAAGCCCATACATAATATGGAAGGCTACCATAAATGAAACCATGATGGTTATTTAAAATATCATTACAAATGTTAGAACTGCAATTGAAGATTTCTGAAATGAGTTGTTACAGCCATCTAAGATATGGGACCCCCTCTATGCATGTGTACAACATGTATGCTCATGGAATTATCTCTGACTATATTTAAGTTTTCAGTTATTATAGTAGATACAGTATATTCATGTCTTATCCATATAACACACTAGATAGAATGGGTTTATGGACATAGAGGAAAGGCACGGTAGGGCTCACCTCAGGTCTTCTGTTCCTAACTGCAAGCCAACAATATTGACTGTCCTTGCCGGAGAATACAAATATTTTGTTTAATGAGGTTTCCCAGTATGTCTAATGAAGCATTCATTTCTTGATGTCTGCTGTTTGCTCACCCAAGATGCATTGCACTACTTAAACATTTAGAAGGCAGAATAAAACAGATCACAGAATATGAGAAAATATTGGAACACTGGGGAAAATATTTGTAGCTCAGAGAATTGTGAAATATTTACACCTTAGAAAGCTGTTATTTATGTTTGAAGCCTGAAGAATTTTTGAAAAGAATATTCCAAAACCTAATAGAAAAATACAAAAAAAGACCTGAGAAGGTAACTCATAAAGCAGATATCGAACTACTCTTTACCCATGTTAAACATTTATTTATTTATTCACTCATTTTGTAGAGTTGTATGTGTAAGCAAAGTGTCATGGTTTGTATGTAGAAAAGGACAATTTGCAGGACTCAGTTATCTCCATCGATTGCTTGGGTTCTAAGTATCAAACTCAGATAGTTACTCTTGGAGGCAGGTACCTTAACCCACTGTGTCCTCACACTGGCCACAAGAAAGTTGTTTGGAGTCAGTTCAGATGGTTCAGTGGGTTAAGGTGACAGCCTCCAAGCATGATAATCTGAATTCCTTCCTTCAGAAGGAGCTACATGACAAAGGGAGAGAACTGACTCCTACATATTGTTCCCTGATCTCTATTTATGCTGTGTGTGCTCCATACAGACTTGCATGCACAAAAATGAAACAAAAAATAAAGTTGTTTAATATTATTAAACTAAGTATAGCAGACTGAATATCTGTATTTCTCTAATGTTATAAATTGAAATTCTGATAGGTAAGGAGATTATAATAGAAGGTAAAGCTATTGTGATTAGTTTGAGTGGAGATGCTGAATCTCTCATGGGTGGAATTAGTGCCCTTATAAAATATGGTACATGGTGTGCTGTATCACTTCTGGCATGTGAAACACAGTGAAAGGTAAAATCTTAATACCAGGAGACTCCAAATCTGCTAGTGACTTGGTCTCAGATGGGATATTCTTTGAACCAGTAAAACCTAATTTCTGTTGTATACCAGTCACCCAGTTTATGACTTTGTTATAGCAACCCAGGATCCAAAACGCAAATTTAAAATCTATCTCAAAGAAAAGAAATTGTCTTAAAATGGACAGACTTTAGAATTAGGTAAGAACATTAAAGTACTATAAGTACATTTCACATGTTAGAAGAGTGTTTTGTAGGGTTATGGAACATAAGAAGCAACTCAACACGTACTTATGGAGATGAAAACTACAGTGTCTATGATGAGGAATGCAATATGCAGAATTAATCATAAATTATACCTGACAGAAAGGTCTGCATTTGAAGCTCTACCAGAAGAGCCAATGTATGGCAGTTGCTCACTCTGATCAGGCTTATCAAGGGAGGTTTATGGAAGGAATTTAGGGTTGGTTAAACATTTGAATATCAATCACTGAAAATAAGCATTCCACACAGAGATACTTATCAAGTGAGGACTACAAGGGGATTTCTTCAGTTAGATAAAACAGAAGCAATCATGGCAGTGAGAAATGAAAGCTTATCCAGAAATTTTAGCCTATATTTTCTCACCAATTGAAAACACAATATTCCAAAATGAAGGAAGTATTTCTTCACATTTCCTTCTCAACAGAACACATTTTCTATAATACTCATAAATTTTATAAATGCTCCAAAAAATAAACACAGTCCAAAAATATTTGTATCAATGCTCTCCCAAGGAATTACTAATATAAAATATAAGAAAATGAAACCATAGCCAAATTTACAATTTAAAAATCCCACAAGTTAGAGGGATCCCAATGAAGGAGTTAGGGGAAGGACTGAAGAAGCTGAAGGGGTTTGCAACCCCATAGGAAGAACAACAATATCAACCAACCAGAACTCCCAGAGCTCCTAGGGACTAAACCACCAACCAAAGAGTACACATGGAGCAACCCATGGCTCCAGCTGCATATGTAGCACAGGATGACCTTGTTGGGCTTCAATGGGAGGAGATGCCCTTGGTCCTGTGGAGACTTGATGCCCTAGTGTAGGGGAATGCTAGGGCAGTGAGGCAGGAGTGGGTGGGTAGGTGGAAGAGCTCCCTTATAGAAACAAAGGGGAGGGGGAATGGGATAGGGGATTTGCAGACAAGAAAACAGGAAAGGGGATAACATTTGAAATGTAAATAAATAAAATAACCAATAAAAAAAATT
The DNA here is from genome assembly GCF_004785775.1 of Grammomys surdaster. NCBI lineage: Eukaryota > Metazoa > Chordata > Mammalia > Rodentia > Muridae > Grammomys > Grammomys surdaster. The sequence goes on along the minus strand of NW_021620581.1, from coordinate 3,362,314 downwards.
AAAACCCCACAAGTAATGGAAATAGTTTTACTTGCTGTTGTCTATAGTATTTCCTCCTTTCATTGAAAATGGGTTTTTTTCCCTCGCATAAATATTCTGATATGTTTCTCTTTCCTCTACTCCTCCCAGTTCCTCGACACCTCCACTCTCATCTACATCCACTCCCTTTCTATCTCTTATGACTGGACCAACTTGGTATCCATCTCATTGGGGGTGGTGGGGTTACCAAGGCCGGACACTATTACTGATGCCATGTTGTGCTTTCAGACAGGAGCTTAGCATGACTGTCCTCCGAGAGGCCCAACAAGCAGCTGACTGAGACAGATGCAGATATTTACACCCAACAAATGGACAGAAGTCTGGGACCCCTGTGGTTGAATTAGGGAAAGGCTAGAAGAAGATGAGGAGAAGGGCAGCCCCATAGGAAGACCAGCATTTTCAAATAACCTGGACCTGAGATCTCTCAGACACAGAACCACCAACCAGGCAGCATACAGGAGCTGGTCTGAGGCCCTCAACACATATACAGTAGAGGACTGCCTGGTCTGGCCTCAGTGGGAGAAGATATACTTAATTCTGGAGAAATTTGAGGCCCCAGGGAAGGGAGAGGAGTGGTAGGAGGATAAACACCCTCTCTGAGGCAAGGGGGAGGAGGAATGGGACAAGAAACTGTGGGAGGGAGACTGGGAAGGGGGAACAATGACTGGAACGTAAATGAATAAAATAAAATTTAAAAACTCAGGCTTCTTAAGGACAATAATAAAGCCAAATATAATTAGATAAAACAAAGACTAACACATTGGAATTAGACAAAACAAACAGAAGGAAAAGCTGTCCAGAGAAGATACAAGGACAGTAGTAGCATTTGGTTTTACCCTATGTCCCTGGACTATTTAGTTTTATGCTTTTGGTCACCCCAGCAGTGTCAGGGATGGATTCCATGTTGTGGGGTAGGCCATATGCCAAATCTGATAATGTTTTGTTACTCAACAGTATTTAAGATCAAGGGCTTTGTAGCTGGGTTTCGTTTTTATATTTCTCTTTTGGTAGCATGCAGAGTACCTTTCTATACCAAAGATGCTAGAAAGTAGGGAAGAAGGCTCTACATAGGCACCATATCTACTTTTCTATGTACAGTGAGTTGTGTGATATTGTCTTCAGCAATGGGGCCTTACTGCATGGTTCTTAATTGAGGAAAGAGGTCATACCAGCACAGTTTGAGACATCAATACAGACAAAAGGATCCAGCCAGGGCTGACTTTCTCTGGGCTGTCTTAGTCTGCCATTGTTCAGAATGTGGTTTCCATATGGGATGCCTCTATGGCCTACCTCAGCATAAGGCCTGTAGGCTAAAACTGTGCATACAGAAGCCACCACTGGTGATTCCCAACAAGCAGAACAATGAGGGAAGGAAGTAGTGAGATCTGTCAACCAGGGCCAGACCACTGCCTAACAGACCACTCTGCATATGATCTCCCTTCCTGAATATAACGTATTTAAAAGGAAAATCACTGAAAGGCAAAATATACTTTTCATATATGAAATAACACAAATCACAGCAAATATTCAGAATTTAGATCAAAGAAAGACTGGAGGTGGTATTTAATCATCCGCATTCTTTGGTATTAAGCATTGTAGAGGAAGATGGGCATAATAATAACAGGACCACTTTCTTCTGCTCTGTTCAGATCATAAGATTCTACAGACAGCATCTGCCAAGTGCAGTCTGTGTTCAGCATTCCCACCCTCAGTAAGCCATACTGCACCCAGAGCTGCTTAATGACAAAGTGGATTAGAGCCTCACCAAACACCATAATTTTCTTTGTGATAGGTTTCAATGGGATGAGGGGCTTGCTGGTTTTGAAGGCAATTCATTCTTTCCAGCGCAGGATCAGCTGGCTGTCAGCTCAGGTCACTGTCAACTGGGGTCACTGTCATATGAGGTCACTGTCTACCTTTTGTGCAAGAGTTGTCATTGTGCATGTGATACATATCATACCTCTCAGCATCTGAGACTGTCAAACTCCTATTGGTCAAATCTGTAAGGGAAAGTTTGTGTGTACTGCCATGTTGTGACTAAATCCTTATTGTTGGCCTTTCTGTTGGGATGAGAAGGTCAGAAATCACAGCTCTGAGGGGAGAAGTTATCACTGTTGTAGAAATTATTTGATCCCTACCTGGGGTTTGTACCCTGCCTTAGACCAATTAGTTTCTGGATTAAACATACACACAACATTTATATTTATAATAAGCCTTAAACAGCCCAAGAGCTGGGCAGATGACTACCGTGTATATTGTTAAAATCAACTTGCCTATAGATAACTCGAGTTATCAATTACTATGTTTCATCTGGGCTGCTCTTAACTCTAGTTGGCCAGCCCTCAGGGCCATGTTTATGACTCCTAACCCATGGAGGCTTCTCTTCCTCCTCCACCACCCTCTTTCTTTTTTCTTGGTTCTCCTTCAACCCCAAGCCCAAGAAACCTAAACCCCACCTATGTCTCTTCTGTCCAGCTGTTGACTGCTGGCATCTTTATTTGTCAATGAGAAATAATTTGAGGGCAGAGTCACTTAGACCTATGTGCAGACTTCAGGTCTTGTGGGCCTGCCATTGGTATTATAATAGACAGTAAAACCAAGCCTCAACAGGTCCCAGTGGAAGAGTATTCCCAAGACACAGGAGCCCAGGAAACATGCAACTCTGAGGTAGGACTGTGTCCCAGTGGAAGAGCATCCTGAGACACAGGAGCCCAGGACCTTTCAGCACCGAAGTGGGACAATGTCCCAATGGAAGGGCATCCTGAGACACAGGGGCACAGGAACCACACAGCTCTGAGGTGGGACAGTGTACTAATGGAAGGGCATCCTGAGACACAGGGGCACAGGAACCACACAGCTC
>NW_021620581.1:3358182-3359405 GCF_004785775.1 Grammomys surdaster | reverse complement strand
TCCTGAGACACAGGGGCACAGGAACCACACAGCTCTGAGGTGGGACAGTGTACTAATGGAAGGGCATCCTGAGACACAGGAGCCCAGGACCTTATAGCTCTGAGAGGAAGCCTCCTCAGCAGAGGCAGTGCATCTCCCAGGGAGTGTGTCCCCAGCTGAGCTGAGGCACTCAGGATCTTCAGCCTCTCTCCTTTGCTTCTTCTCTTCACTGCTTCTTGTCTTCTTCCAATGAGAGAGTCACAACAGGCAGCAAATCTCATGAAAGAGATTTATTGGAGGGTCCAGGATGTGGAGGAATGGATCCAGGAGTGGTTGTCTGTGCTCCCAGGAGGGAGCAGACAGCAGAGAATTGGACAAAGGACAGTGCTTACTATATAGGGTTCTTGCTTCCCTGTATTTTCTAGGGTGGAGATTTCCAGGATGAGAGGATTGGTGAGATTTCAAGTCCTGAGTTTGGGGGAGCTCAGGGATTGATGGGCCTTTCTGTTCAGGGATTGGTAGGTTTCTATGAGAAGTTCAAGGATTGGTGGGTTTTAGTATTCAGGGATTGGTGGCTTTTGTTCAGACTTTTCACCTAAAATAAGCATAATCTGGAGCAGGTCCTATTGAGGGTTAGGAGGTGACCTTTGTGGCAGTTATAGAGGCTGGAAGCACAGTTATGACAAGGAGGTCTGGGGGTGGGGCCTGGCTGCTGGAGCTCCTCAGGCAGGGGTCTGGCTTCTTTCCTGCCTCAAGGGTTTACGAAGTTTACAAAGTATATAAAGTTTACAAAGGGAGTCCCTGCAGAGAAAGCCTTTCCTGCCTCTGGGCTGGACTGAATAACCAACACTTATCTCCTACATCTGATTCACCTTAGACCCTCAACCTCAATGGACCTGCCTCTTTCTCTTCCTAGATGTTTGCATCCTGCTCCACACTCTGTAAATGTGCCACCCTTCTCAACCACCCACTTTCAGTACCCTCTCCATTTCCATTCCATTCCCCCTCCCAGCCATACCCCCTTCTCTTCCCTCCTTCCTCCCCTCCCCTCCCCCCTCACCCTTCCTAGCCTCACCACCCCCATATTCTCCACTCCTCTTGCTCCCTCCCATCAGAGAACACAGAGACATAGGCTTTCACTCCTAAGAGCTTGATTTAATTTATCATCTGACCATCAGAGGCTACAGAGTTTCTGTCTTCACAGTTGCCCACTGGACAGGGTGGAGACCTCTGGACAGTGACAG
>NW_021620581.1:3330155-3353182 GCF_004785775.1 Grammomys surdaster | reverse complement strand
TAGAGGTTACATCCACAGAGAAGAAGGAGGAGGGGCGAGGGGATTGGAGGTTCCGAGGGGGTGGTGGGGGATGGGGTAAGGGGACAACATAGGAAATGTAAATAAATCATCCAATAAAAAAAAATAAAGACTAAAAAAGAAAATGCACTAACATTATAAATAAAAAGTCTGTTTTGTTGAGTTCAAAAAAAAAAAAACAAAAAAAAAAAAAAAAGAAAAGGATCAAGCCAAGCTTTTCTCAGGCAAATGTCTCCCCAGTATTATCTGTCTCTTTCATCTTCCCTTCAGAAACTTAGTAGAGTCATCACTTATCACAACCCTATTGCCAACCTTGCTCATATTGCCTACAGGCTTACTGTAGGCATCTTCTAATTGCAGGTGAGGAAACTGGCCCTACCAAGTGAATGGTCAGAATGAAGGGTGGAACATGATGACATACTAGCAGGGGGTTGGCAAGAGGACAGAAAATAATGTGAAGTCATATTTCTTGATCGCAGAGTTTTGTGTATTAGGGACCCAGGACAGAATATTCATTGTAACTTCAGTTTGCATCTGGGAGCTAACTAGGTGTTTAGGAGAACTCTTTAAAATAACAGAAATTTAAGAGCATCCTGGTCAGCATCTGCTGTAGTTTGAGAGTAAATGTAGTAGAGAAGTTCAGTATATCCATATTTTCTCCCTAATTCAAAATGGGCAGTAGATAGGAAAGAAAATTATTTCAGTCAGTTATTTGAAAAAAAGGCAACAGCTGATTTCCTGGCTATTATTATTTTTAGTTTTATTTTCAGGTGATTTTATTGACATTTAGAAAGCCTGAGGTCTACAAGCCCATAGTTATCCAGAAAACAAATAAGTCAGTATTTTCCTTAATTATACAGGAAACAAAGTGGAAAGGAAATTCTGTTTTTTTTTTTCCAGGCTGAATTGTTATCCAATCTCAACTGCCTAAAATTCCAAACCATTACCAGGCCTGTGGACTTAGCAGTCTGGGTTTGTCGATGTAATTTGTGGCTTCTACATCAACTACCAAACTAAATGGAACTTAGAATTACTGCACCCAATTTATAAGCCAATTTGTATTGTAAAATATTTGATTACTTAAATACCTTTTCGTGGAAGACAGGAATACTTTACCTTTCTACGCTGAAAAATGCAATTGAGCCTCTCAGCCTCAGCCACATTCTTTTGCTTTTGCTGCCATAAAATCATGATTCAATGGAAAATCCACATAATTTGACTTAAAAGGTGATTACGTATCTCAGGTGAATTTTATATTGTCTTCACTTTGTACAGTTATACCACTATTTAGTAGGCATTCAAATGGAAACAGGTATTTATCAAGTGAAGGCAAATCATGTTATATGCTAATTTGGCAAAAGTAAATGTATTTTTTATGGTAAGTGCATACATACTTCATGTATCTTGGAACAATATACAATTATAAAAACACAATTTTACGGAAGTTTAAAATGCCTACTGCTGTAGCAATAATTCTTAATTTTAGGAAGGAAAAGATACTAAGTAATCCAACCTGAGATGACTGGATGAGCATCTTCTCTTGCTGATAGGCCTTAGACTATGAACATCTTAGTGGTTAAGGTGATTGTCATGGGTAGATCTTCTGTCTCAAAATTCTTGAGTAAAGCTTGCTGTTATTCTATCCAATGAAAGAAGGAAAATTCCTACTTTTGTTAACTACAATCACCGAAAGAGAAAAAAATAAATAAAAAGAAGATGGAGTTCTTGGAAGACAAAACAATAGCCTCTTCTCTAGAACCTGTAAATGTTACCTGTGAATAACATGACTGTGTATGTAGTGTGTTTTAGCTGAATGAACCTTGCAAATAGAATTATAGTTAAGGATCTTCAGATGGGACAATTATCCTAGATTATGCTTCTCTGTAATTGCATATATTCTAGCTTATTTTCAATTGCTCTAACAGAAAACTGTAGATGGAATAATCCACAGAGACTCAAAGCTAATTCAAGATTCTGAAGGATACAGTGACCAAGAGCAAAGTATCAGTACTATTTTTGTAGAAGGATCTGTTTCTTGCTGTATCACAACATGACAGAGGATCACATGTGGCAAGATAGAGCAAGCATGCACAAAAGAGCTGAATTTTAACAATAAAGTTTCTACCAGGATGGACCATTCATCTAGTGATGCATGAAAGACCCCACCTTTAAATAGAAAAACTGAAAGTGTGAGGGTTAAGTATTATAGCGCATGAAATTGTGGGGACATATTCAAGCTATTTCTTAATTTTAAACTGCTGTCCCAAATAGCTGATGGACACAAATACACATGTGCATATGCCTGCATGCATGCTTGTGTCCCCCCATTCTAAAGAGAAAATAGACAAGAAGACATCTATAATGTGCAATTAATATCATTTTCCCAAATATTTTTCTGAAAAAAAATCATGTTAGAAACTCTTTTGTTAAGACATTTATAAGTATGGTTGGACTATTCATTCTTTAGTCACTGAGACATCCTAATTTAATATGTAGAAAGAGCCTAAAAGCTAATCAATAATGGAACACAGATCTGCCTTATGGAAATATCCAGGCCTCCTACTAGAGGAAGCTGCACAAGACAACAATCCTCCAAAGGCAGTTGCAACCTGATATTTATTTTATGATGATTCAACTGTATGTGTAATTCTTTGTATTGTCACTTCCAATTATTTTTGGAACAAAAATGCAAGAGAAATGAGTTACTCATTTCAAAAAAATGCATTCATATTTGATAAATAGCTTACAGATTAGAGAGAAGGTATTTACTGAAGCCAAGATTCAAAGCTTTTTCCTAGCAATCAGAATAAACCACGAGATTAAGAATGACAAATCTGCATTGCCCAGATCATCTGAAGGTAATTGGACAGGGCTAGGCTGAGTTGTCTATGGAAGCAAGAGTATTTTAACATGTTTGTGCTTGATATACAGCTCTGAGGAGACTGCAGCCTTTTCTTAGCTCTATGTTCAATAATAGACCAAGGATAAGAAAGAGTAAACAAGGCTCTCTTCTGGTTAAATACGCAAGATTCATCTTCCACTTTCAGCATCCTATGTGTATACTACTTAATTGCTGAAAGGTTTTTTTTTCCTGAGTTTTTAATTCATTTCTGACTTCGTTGGCACTGTGCAGGCTTGGAAACTCAGAACAATTTTGTGTGTGTGTGTGTGTGTGTGTGTGTGTGTGTGTGTGTTCTATGCTCTAGGTCCTGTAGCAGATGAAATATCTCTTATCTATGTGCTCTTTATTAATACTGTGTTCTATTATTTAACATAAATACTTGTTGAAAAATTAACATGTTTTGTTCATTCATTCATTCTTCATTCACTCACATATTCCAGACATTCTTTCTTTCATTCTTTCTTTTTTATTAATCATTTCTATTTGTTTATTTGTAGGTATGGAGAAGAGTTATAGAGATTTCAGTTACTAATGTTACAATGACAATTAAAATTCAAGATCAGTTTTGGAAAAATATTCAAACCATAGCAATCATTTGAACACCTGATATGGGGGATGCTGGCATGAAGCCATATTATTTCTCAAAGTAAACTGCTATGGACTGAGGTATATTGGTCTGGCTGGTACGAAGTTGAACAGTCCTCTGAAGGAGGAGTGAGGATGATTATAGGAAAGATAGAAAAAAGATGCAAGAGACAGATAATGGGAGGGCTGCAGGTCATTACTTCGCCAGCAGTGTGTGTATTTCTCATAGGCTTCTTAGTACTTCATAGACTTCAGTACTGTGGGAAGCAAAGCCACAAGCTAACAGAGACAATTTGATGAAATATATATGTAAGACATTTGTTCCCACACACACAAAAAAATCTTGTATCCTTTCCACCACCTCAGTAGAATCTTCAGCCCCTCACCTTGAGCCTCAAGTGTATTTCCTCTTATTATTCCATGCCTCAGCAGGCTAGGCAGTCTGCCAACAGAACTCTGCCTTGACTCTGCCTGGCAAACAGACCTCTCTCTCTCCTCCCCCTCTTCCCCTCTTCCCCTCTATCCCTCTCCTCCTCTTTCCCTCTCTCCCCCTCTCTTTTCCTCTCCCCACCTCTCCCTCAAGCTCTCTTCCTCAGAGAAGCTGGCAAACGGCTCCTGACACTGAGGGAAACCAAGGTTTAGTGCAGGCAAGAAACAGGAGAATGATGAAAAATGACCTGAAGCCTGTAATAATATTAGAATGTCCTACCAACCAAAGAGTACACATGGGCTGTTGCATGGCTCCAGATACATATGTAGCAGAGGATTGCCTCATCTGGCATCAGTGGGAAGCAAGGCACTTGGTCCTGTGGAGGCTTGATGCCCCAGTGTAAAAGGTTGCTAGAGGGGTGACGTGGGAGTGGGTGGACGGGTGGGTAGCACCCTCTTAGAGGCAAAGGAGAGGGATGGGGTGAGGGGTTCTTGGAGGGGTACCGGGAAGGGGAATAACATTTGAAATGTAAACAAATAAAATGATTGATTAAAAAGAAAGAGTGTCTGGAGTAGGTGAGTGAATGAAGAATGAATGAATGTTCCAGAACTGTGAGAAAATGTATTTCTGTGCTTTATAAACTGTGTCTATCAGGCGGTGTGTTACAGCAGCACAAGACAAGTCTAAACAACTGCAAGAGCTGTATTTTCAGCTGTGGCATACAGAAAATATCCAGACCTCTTTGAATATCTAGTTCATTGAACTATTGTATTAAATTAGAGAAAACATGTAAAGAATGTGCCTGCCATTTTTCACTGTGTCTGCCATGTGACAAATATTTTAAAATGAGATGTTAGTTTAAGTTATTAGACAGAATGAAGAAATAAATAGTAATTAAATTTGGGTCTGTTTTAGGCACAACTTGGAGCCTATGATAACTAGTGGGTCTACTGGTTGCCCATGTGCTGCCTTTATAGGTTTTCAGTCAACTAACCCAACTGGTGTGGAGATAAAAATAATTCCTTAAGGAAGAAGCATTCTCTATATCATGCAAATGATGCAAAAGAAATCTGGGTTATGGAAGTACTTTTTTTAACATCTGCTGCAACCCATATTTATTGAAAGCTTCTAAGTGGCCAGCAGTATGGGTAGTGGGAAAACTATAGTGTAGTTTGAGCAGTATTCCTGTGCTCAGTGTTATGGTCTCTTGTGTCCCCAGAAGCTTATTGTATTGATTGAACTATGTTGAAATATAGCAATGATATTTTCATAAAATATTGGACACATTCATTAATGAATAGCATATTTAGATAACAATAGCAAAAATATATTATGGACCTAATTCTATGCACCATGATTTGTGCTTTACACACATCATCTCATTGTTTCTTCTCAAGAACACTATGGGCATGATATTTTTCTTATTCTGTATATTAGGAAATAGTAATAGGAAAATGAATTATTTTGAAATCACATTATCACTCAGTATAAGGCTGGAAATTTAAAATCTGGGTTTATGAACACGCAGATTCCACTGTCTTTCTCAGTGGCTTCCTAAGGATAAGGCTCAGACAGATGTTCTCAGAATCTCATCCTATTGACAAATGTATCCAGTAGAAGAGCTGGATAAAGCCAACCTTTGTGAAGTACCTCCTGGGGAACCATTCAGTCCCAAATAATTTTTGACTAGTCTCCCTAACTTAGAGAATAAGTCTTGCTGTGAGTAAGCACTGAGGGACTCCAGTTTTACTCTATGAGGCTATTCTCTACCTTTCAGGGAGAATTGACCATTTAACATGCATACCATAGGTTCTTCTTTTCAACATAAATGCAAATACAATGGCTTCCATGTTAAGTTTCTGTTACAAAACTCTGATGACATCTAGCTCTCATAGTATAAATATCATGTGGATATTGAGCACATTGATCATTGTGCTGGGGCTGTTGCCTTCTCAACTAAGCAGTTGGTATGTCATGTCGCTAAGAATATGTTAATTGGAGGAAAAATCTTCTCGAAATACAAAAAGGTCAAAATGAGATTCATGTGACTTCCAGTTTTATCTTCTTGTCACTTGATGCTTTGTTTAGAAATCAAAATAGCCTTAGTCTGAACAAAGAAAGATCCAGCAGGATCCACTAATACTGGTGTGGTCACTGCAAACATTATATATAAGTCTGTGCTTGATTAGAATTATAGTATAATGGTATAGTATCAGTAGTTATATTTATGCTTTTAAAATATGGTATAAGATGTGCATCATAAAATTTAGCATCTTAACTATTGCGAGTTTACAGTGCTGAAGTATCAAGTCTTGTTACATAACCAATCTGCAGAACATTCCATTCTTGCAAAACTAAAATCCAGTAAGCAATAATATTCATTTTGCCTTACCAATAATTCCTAGAACTCACCGTTGTGATTTTTCTGTCTTTATGAATCTGTCTTCCCTAAGGACTCCATAGAAATAGAACTCTGCTGTATTTTGTCCCGATTTTGCCTAGTGTAATATTCTTAGGGTTGATCCATACTGTATTATATGACAGAATTTCCTTCTTTTTGAGTTTCAAATAATAGTATACTTTGTGGATAGACATTTTGTTTGTGAGTCATAAGACTTTTGGGTCACGTTCACCTCTTGGCTATTGTAAATAATGCAGCTACAAACATGGATATGCAAATATCTTTTTGACATTCTGTTTCTTTTGGCTGTATACTCACAGGACTAAGATTGCAAATTAATGTAGTAGTTGCATTTTTTAAAAAGTTTTTAAGGAACTTAAAAATTTAAACACTGTACCATTTTATATTGTCTTTGATAAAATAGAAATCTCAATTTTCCCATATCCCCTTTATCATCTGAGGTTTTCTACTTTATTGATAAGCAGCCATCCTAATAAATATGAAAATGCTTTTATAGTTTCAAACTGTATCCTTATAATAATTTCTTAAACACTTTACAGATAAAATATGGCTTGTCTTATACAGTATTATAAAAACAACAAGGAACAACATACCCTGTATACTTAGTAGCACTTACCTAGTAGCACTAAACATATTTATTAGCACTGAGAGACTTGGAATCATAGGGAAAAATTAAACCTTAGTAGTGGCTTATTTCAAACTTTATATTTATTACTGAAGTTCTCTCCTTGATGTGCTCTCTAAATTATCTAAGAGGAAGCAACAACTGTCATTTCTATGGGTATCGTATTATACCATTATTTGTTTATGTCTGCGTACTGTAGTATGTGGCTACCTTCAAGTAATTCTTTATTTACTTACTCAAAAGATAGCTATTTCCGCAGCACGTTTTCACTGTGAACCTATGACCCAATATTCAGTACTGGTCTCTTCAATTGATCTCAGGGCACTGAGAATGCTTCTAGATGTATCATGTAAATGTGTGGAATCTGAAATCAGAATGCTGAGGTTCAACCTGTACTTAATAATTGCAATTTGGTTTATGATGTTGTGCTAATTATTCCCTTTGTATCTGGACTTCAGTTTTTTCCTCTGTTAAATGAAGATTATAACATCAGCTTCATAATCTTGTTGTGAGAAATAAATTCGTTAGCCTTTGTACACAGTTTAAGAATGTCTAAAGCATAATAGGGACTGAGATATTTTAACACTTGGTGTAGCTATAAGGATTGCCATTACTATGTTACATTTCATTAAAGTTTATGTTTTATAGGTAATGCATCCTAGCTTTACTTTGTCCTGGCTTCCAGTGTTTACCTTTAAATCGGTCAATTCATAGACTATTGAAACTTGATAGTTTGTATCCTTAGTATTTGTGTTTAATGGTTCAGGAATACAAACCTCTGAGCTAATACTCCTGAGTGTTTAACAAGATTGCTTTTGTTGAACTTAGAAGTAAGCTGGGTATACTAGGAGATGACCTTTGCATTCCCTCAAAAATAATACATAGCTTCATTTAAACTCTTTTTAAATAGTGAGACAACAATAGGACTAGTTAGTACAGGCTAACAAATAAAAAACCCAGTATCAGGAATGAGTTAGCTCTTTAGGACATGTTGGCCAATGACATCCCATAAACACTCAAAAACAGTACTGGCTATTGGCAATGCTTTTAGTTACTGTGAAAATTTTGATGGTAAGACTGTCTTGTAAAGATACCAGATACTTGAGTCATAAAACTTGGAGAAATCAAACTGGTACTCACCTGGAAGCCGCATCTCTACTGTCTAGCTTTTGTAATGCTAGACAATGCTGTGCACCCAGCTAGAAAAAGTAAGATAATACTTAATCTTACCCAATTGTAAGCTACAATTATTGAGCTTATTACAATTATTGAGGTAAAACAATTGTAACATTGCAAGCTACATTATTGAGTGGCCTGAGCATACCCACTGGTACAGTAATGGCACAGAGGTAATGGAAGCAACCAACCACTTTCTGATTGGATTTAAATCTTACACCATAAGTTGAAATCCATACCAGGCACTGTTATCAGGGCATAAAATTGTGGCAAGACAGTACATAGGCCCTATGGGAAGATCTACAATGATTACACTAAATCATCATAGAATTAACCTGACACCTAATATCATTATTATACCAATAGTAATCTCTTAACCCTCATCAGAAACATTTCTTTTTGTGGTTTATAGCAATTAAACCACAGAGACCCACAATTGGTCAAAGTAGAGAGAAAAAGAGACTGTAGCATGTTCAGCCCTAAACAAGTTACCTTCATAGCACATATTATCATCTAAAGGCTCAGGGTTCAATGTGGTAGAAGGGGTGGAAATATTGTAATATACATAAGTGGTGGATGACTACAAGAAAACAATATTTTTTGGACATGGCAAGGCAGTTAGGGGCAAATATGAACTCAAAGCAGTTATGATAACATGCATAATATCTTTCTAATCTCGAGGCAGAAAAAAACCTCAACATGAAGACAAGAGGTGGACTCAAACTTTTATCCTTAACAAAGGTAATTGATAGCATCTGAGATAGGGAGAGCCCATTTTCTTCATGAGTGTTGCCTTATATATTATATAGGCCACACTCCAGTGGAAGACCATACATTCAAGAGTGAATATACAAGCAGCACAAACTCTACTTGACGTGTTAAAAAATATAGGTAGGTAGGTAGGGAAAGAATAATATACTTGGGAGGAATTAAAGTAGGATGACAATATGATCACAACACACTGTATGAAAATTTCAAATAAATAATAAGAAAACTAACAACTTATAGGGCAGATATTTGTTAATTTTACAGTTGCAATTCTCATGCTTGTATTAAAGTCTAAATTAAATGATTCAAGCAATATATAAGAAAGGATGTCCTATGCTCACTCTCTAGCTGGAATAATTCATAACAGATGGGGATCACTTTGTTATGGGGAACCCACTAGAAACGATCACTAAAGACACAATTTATAGCCAAATGAAAGTCTTTATTTCAGCTGGCTGGGACTAAACTTAGGGATTCAGGACCCAAATATAGCCCTGGGCACTTAGATCAAGGCACTTTTAAAATCAAAAAGCACATCCTAGTATCTTGCTGACCAGCTGCAGGGGAAGGTTTTATGCAAGCAAGCAGTTTAACAGAAGCTAAGTTAAGCTATTGGTTACAGGGAAATCTTTGAAAAATAAGATAGTTTAACAGAAGCTAAGATAAGCAGTTAGATGGAGGGGGAGTTTTCCACAAGCAAGCAGTTCAATGGAAGCTAAGATAAGTTAACTGGAGAATCTCAATTTCTTAGAATCGACTTGGTAATTTTCCACAGGATTCTCCATCAAGATTAAATTCTAGTTAAACCTGAAATGTCCTCAGCACAAATACAAGACGAAAGAACTTCTGCACTCTCTTGCCCTCTCACAACACTGTTTCTCTATCCTTATCCTATCTCTAATAACTCCAGTGTTTGAGATATTTGGAATCAGTGAGGACATCATAAGAATATAACTTTTTAATTTTAGGTATTGGGTCCTCAGAATTATTTTTGTGACTCCATCAATTTGCATGGACATCTGCTTTTGTTGGTTAGACTAAATAATAAAGTCATGATAACTATTATGTTAAAGATGATCATTTTAGTTTAAAATACTCACTTTTTACCACTACTGTTATCTGTCATTCAACAAGCATCCTTTAACCCCACTTGTACAAAATTCATTTGAACCATGGTTTTGCCATTGGAGAAAGATTATGGGCCATCCAAATTTGTGAAAGATTCCTAACATAATATCAAGTAAATGGTGATACATAACATTTAAAATTCTGTTATATGTCAAACTTGTACAGTTTTAAATGAACTAACTCACTTAATTTTTACAACAACCTCATGTGGGAGAAAAGCCTTATTGAATTATTATCATCAGCTTTAAACTGCAAAAATAAAAGCACAAGAAGGTTAAGAAACCTGGCTTGAGTATGCATAGCTTCTAAGTAGTTTTGTACCTTAATAGGGGCTATAACTATGTAATTATATAACTGTATATGTAGTATAACTGACCACCATCAACAGTTTTTAGACAGGATGTTGAAACTGAAGGACTCCTTAGTGAACTTATATAAATTCCTTATGTCCTTATAGAGACACTGAGACAAAAAAAGAATGGCTGTTTCAATTTGACCATGGGGATGAAGGACAAATCCAGGACATTATCTCATAGCTCCTGATTCTCAAAGTCCAGACTTGGTTTTCTAAACATGATCACTGCTTCCTATGGATGACCAGGAAGACACAAACCATTTCTAGGCCATTTTATCTACCTCTTTTGGTTATATATATGCAAAAGGGTGTTGTTGTCATAGGACACAGCATAGGTTAGAAAATAGTTTTCATAATTCCTTTGTAAGACTGCCAAATGGCTTGGTCAGGAAATTTGTGGAATTGATATTGCAGACATTTTTTGTTCTCTCTTCTCTGAGCAAAATAAATGAAGACCTTTTCTAAGATTTCACTGTGAAGATTTAGTAACACATTCATTTTCAAAAGACCTTTCATTTTTAGGATGTTCTATAATTTCAGGATTCTTCCTTTGGGCTCCTGATTATGGGTTCTGTGATTAAAATAGAATGTACTTTGTTAAGGCTGGGATCCTTAGGGGAAGAGCTGTGTCTTCTCAGGCAAGGCTGACCTTGTGTGGGCTGAGAAGGAAGAATTGCAGGCCTCTCAGAGAAGAGCAGTGGCACTTTTGGGACATAGTGGCAATCCAAAGTGACAGAGATGAAGAAGGCAAGAGCAGTTTACCCTTCACAAATATGGATAATTACACAGAACACAAAGCAGCAGAGATATTAAGAAAGTTCAGAGGGAGTCTCGGGAGCTTTCTGAACTTTTGAGGATTTATCCATAATGAACCTTTACCCTTTTGCAGTTCATCCTCAGCTAATAAAAAGAAATCAATTGCAGTTATAATCCTGATGAGTTCTCCAAGAAAGAAGCTATCAGAGAGGACAGATCTTGAGATGTGTCTGACCTTGGAAAACTACCTAAATAAGAAAAGGCATTCATTTTTACCTGGAAAGGAAAAAGAAGGGAATTCTCAGGGAGATTTCTCTTCCCTGGATGTAAATTGTTATTCATCTTATTTATGGTTGGGTCTGGCTTTGTGGGGGTATCTATTTTTTTTTTTTTATTAATCTTTTTGGTAGCCAGTTAGCTGTGCCTTCTGTGGTATCTGACAGGCATATCAATCCTCGGCCCCATAAGGGAACTGGGTCTGGGCCATTCCCTTTAAGGGTAAGAGGGTCCTTCCCCATATCTGTGGCGAAGTTTTGTTGGTCTTGGTGGTGCCAGAGGCAGTCAGCAGCAGATTTGCCATGAGCTTTCAGCTTTAGAGAGATAAAAGTGAACAAGGCATGATGGAGAGTATTTCAGGGGGACTCCTTCTGAGGGGGTACCACTCCCCTCTTTTGTTTTTAAAGTCAATTTTTCAGAGTTCTTGTAAAATCAGGGCAGAAGCGCCAACAGTCGCTCCTTCCACACTCAGAGAGTCATGAAGACCCTATTTAAGGATATATAAATCTATATTAATAATCTTCTGTCAAAGGACTGTTATAGCACAGCCGACAACTAATCAGACTATATAATATGTCGATTACTAATAGCTTCTTCTACTTTTTGTGAGATTACCTCTCTTTTGTCAATTAATTGTTGAGGAAAATTAGGATTTACATCTCTCTTGAGAATATTGAACAGAGACTTAAATTCTTTTGTGGAGAGCTTAAAATAGGATCTTAGCCAATTAGCAACTCCTAGAAACTTTTGAAAATAATTTAAAATAAGTAAACTCTCTCTCTCTCTCTCTCTCTCTCTCTCTCTCTCTCTCTCTCTTTTTTAGACCCTTTATCTGTGTGTGTGTGTGGGTGGGTGGGTTTTTTTATTGGATATTATACATATTTACCTTTCAATGTTATCTCCTCTCCCATTCTCCCCCCAAACCCCTTATCCCATACCCCCTCCTCCTAATTTTTGTGAGGGTGTGCTCCAAACATCCTCCCAGTCCCATCTCCCTGCTCTCCAATTCCCACACAGTAGAGGATCCAAACTTTTGGGGACCATGGCCCTCCACTTTCACTGAAGTCCAGCTGATACCCGGTTCTGATGATATCTGTATTCCACCTGATCACCCACACTCCAGTGTCATTCCTTCCCCACATCCTGCCTTTCTGTGTTTATAACCCCTGTGTGAATGAATTACGATTTGAGAAAAAATAAATTAAAAAAAGGAAAAAAAATAAAATTTACAATAAAAACAAAAAATAAAAATAAATAAATAAATAAATAAATAAATAAATAAATAAATAAATGGCATTCATTCTCTTCAGACAGTCCCTTCCTGGCAGGCTGCCTTTCTATTTGTCATGCATGCAAATGTACCACATTTCCAGGTGAGTAAATTTTTTTTTTCTTCTTTTAGAGTAGAAGAGAAAGCAGTGCTGCCCTGTGTTCTGATGACAGCATTCAGGAGGGGTCTAAGTTGAGAGTTTGGCAGAGACCTCTCTGGATTGCAAATGAAGTCATACTTTTCTGAATCAAGAATATACCAATATGAGAACAGCTTATTGCTTTTCAGTCACCACATTCAGGCTCAATAGGCCTGAGATCCCATCTAAGACCTCTTCTTTCTGTCTGTCTCATCTGGTTTCTCTAGAAACCCCTATTTTTTTAACCTGTAAAATGAAAATTCTGTCCATCATACTATGAAGACTATTGGTATTATTAAAATTAAGTATAAGCCTCATATAGACTTGAATTTCCAGGGTTGGGGGATACTCAGGAGCCTCTACTTGCTCACAGGAGAAGGGAATGAGTGAAGGATTGTGGAAGGAGGTGACCAAGAGTGGGGGCAGTGAAGGGGATGTAAAATGATTAAGTAAAATTTATATAAAATAAAATCAAGTAGAATGCATATGAATCGAGTGCATATTGTGCACTAACCACTTTTCTCCTGCATTATGTCATTAAATTGTCCCCACACTTCTAAAAGTAAGGCTGACTTAAGCAAAATTCTACAAAATTCAAGATACTTAATGATTTTATGCAGTTCAAACTAATATGAAAGAGAATGGTAGGATCTCTACGGAGGCTCCCAAACTTAATTTTTTGATTTTACTAAGAATAAGTTTTTTAAGTATAGATGATAATCTCTTACAATAAAGAGGAAGAGCTTTATTCATTACATAAAACTATTATAATACACACAAGCTAAGCTAATGTGCATAAACTTATCACAATGTCTAGGTAGAACAATGGTTTAATATATTAAAGCTACAGTTCATAGTAAGTCTTTGCTGAATTCAGGGTTGGATGCATAGTTTTCAAAACTCAACACCAAATGAAAACAGGCTCTTTAAGGATGGTGAGATGATCAGAGGGCTCATAGACTTAATACACTTGTCACTCAAAGCCTGACAACTTAAGTTTGACCCATAGAACCCACATAAAGGTAGAAGGAGTACATTGTTAATAAAGACTCAACCTTCATATATCAGAATATCTATAAAGGGACATTTGATTCATGATGAGTCGAGACTGATTTAAAATGTTGACCCTGGCTCTAAGCATAGCCAGAGTTTTATGTGAATCATATAATGCAATAATTGCTATGGTAACAACTCATTTATATTAATTAGAGGAGTAAATAGAGTTCTGTAATACATATTCCAGACTAATGCCGAGAGCATAAGTAAGATCTCCCCGTTGAAAGGATTAATTGATACACTTGCCTTGTAGAAAAATTTACTTTTTTTCCCTCCATTAGTATATTTAGCCCATTTAAAGCAATTTTCTTTTATACTCTCTTTCCCTTCTGCTTTGCACTGCCTCTGGGATTTCAATGCAATTAGCCATTTGTGTTGAGGAAAAGAAGACCTTAATATGAGGGATCCTGAGAGTTTCCTTATGACTAAATAATGGCAACAAATGCTTCTGAAGCTTTGGGTACTACAGCAATTCTATAAAGTGAAAAAGTTAAAGATGTTATCAGGTGACTTTAAAGCTATCATTTGGAAAATAGGAAGACATCTTTTTTGGATGTATTGAGTTCTTAACTTTGTCAGGAAACAAAGAAACAAATTTAAAAACCCTAGCAACAATAAAATATTTACAAGACAGATATTTCCAGGTCATCGATGGATCAGCCACAGATTGGCTATGTCCCTGTCAAATACAACTTCTGCATGTCTCTATCCTGTCTTCCATAACCTAACTCTATTATTCACTACACTAACAAGCTCAGCTGTGGCACATCATGTATTTGTATGAACCTCTACCTCCTATGAGATAAAAGGTTAAAGTCTTGAGGCCCACCTCTCACCTTAAAGATGGGTTAACAGATAAGCCAGTGAACTTGTGTGAGATTGTACCAGAAATCAGAGATAGACTTTGTGGAGTGTGTCTCTGTGACCAACATGGTCAGCAGAGTCAAAAGAGGCAAGAAGGCAGTCTGGTTCAACCTGGTTAAGTAGCCAGTGTTGATGAAAACTTCAGGAATAATTGACCTTAGGTATATTTAAGCAGAGCACAACTTTGTAAACATTTTCCTGATGATAATTTACTAAATCCTGTGTTCAAAATAAAGTGAAAAGTAATCTAAATAAAGGTAGGATGTGACTACACTGAACCTCTTTGTAAAGTACACATGACAACTTCCATAAAGATGAGTTCTATACCTTGACTGAGAAAAGCAAGCTTACAATAAGTATCTGAGGATGGTTCCTGTGTGGTCTCTGGTTACCAGGCAATTAACCATGTCCACCACTTCCAGCCTTCTGGGAGGATAGCAGGTTATGCATTCCTTCTGTTAAAGGAATAAACCTATGTGTTTAACATTCCCAGGCCCTTGACTGCTTATCTATGAGCCTCCTATAACTTGGAGCAATAGACTGAGATTCCTGGTCCCTGAGCTAAGGCTTTCTCTGTCATTTTACGAAATCTTTCTTGTCATCATTAGGTAGATTCATGGCAAATTCTGTTGACATTGGCCCCACACCTCCATGAAGAGATAGCCATTTGATTTCTATTTCCTTATTTCTGTATCTGAATCACCCAATAATATAGATTATCACTGCTGTATGAGATGTTCTACATTTATTCATGTAGAGAATTATCCACTTATCATTTATTCAATGGTGTAATGGTTAGCTTCAATTGTCAATTTGACAAAACCTAAAATTTTCTGGGAACAGAGTCTCAATGAAGGATGTTGTGTTGGCCTGTGGAGTGCCTGGGGAGGGATGTGTCTTAAGTTATTGAGGTAGAAAGACTCAGGCCACTGTTGGCAGCCCCTTCTGTAGGCATGGCTTCATGAACTGGATAAGAGTAGAGAAACTGAGCTGAGCATACACAATCAAGTGAATATATATAGATTTGTTTCTGCCTCTGACTTTGTGGATATGGTATAACTAGTTGATTCAGATTCCTGCGACCCTGGCTCTTCTGCAGTGCTGGAGTTTTAATGTTCAACAAACCCCTTTCTCCCCTAAGCTGATTCTTGTCTGCATATTTTTTCTCAGTAACAGAAATAAAACTAAGACAGATGATATGATAGTCTTCATTGTCAAATTTATGAGATTTAGAATCACCATGGAACCAAGTCTCTGGATGTCAGGCTGTTTCCAGAAAGTTTTAACAAATAAAGAGGATATCTACTCTGAATTTGGGTGGCACCATCCCATGGGATGGTTATTATGGAGTGAATAAGAAGTAGCAAGTGAGCTGACAGTGCAGATGCCATGTAACCACCCCCTCCCCCCATATCACTGTTGACATGCCTTCTCTTTCAGGGTGGAGTTTATATCCTCAAACTGTGAGCTAAACAAGAGCAAAAACCAAAAACACAAATCAGAAATCTTAAGTTGCTTTTGACTGAGAATTTTGGCAACAGTAATGAGATAAAGGTAATAAAGTGGATTTTATCCACAGTATTTTCCAAGTTACTTAGTTCTCATGCCTTACCCTGATAACCTATCTAAGGCTGGGTTATGCTTTGAAGAAAAGAGGTTCAAGTGCCAAAATCTAATGGTGTTCTTGTCAGAGTCTCCGTGTTTTATGAGACATTGTATGGCAAGAGACAGGGTATATATATACATGTCTTTGTATTTTCCACCCTGCTAAACAGGTAACACTAATTGCATCCTAAAAGCCTCTCCCCTAAGCACTATAGTTAGATTGGATTTTTACCCTCTTCATACCTCGTAATGGGGATTAAACTTCTATACATGGACACTTGGAGCCATAGCCAAATGCTATCTAAAACCTACAGTCTAGAAAAGTTTTTCAGGATCATGCTGGACTCAACTGACATTTAGGCAATGGTAGAAGGTTAAACACTGAACCACAAACTTTGAGGAAATGCTGATTATTTTTCTCCTTTGTTAATCAAACCCCTAAGAATGGCTAAGAATTGGGCTTAATACATCATTGACTGTTTTATCTTGTGAGCTTCCTCTGGTTGTTGCTATGTACTGACTTCTCCCTGTTGGCTGGTCAAAGCAAAGCAAGCCTAATTCCTCAGAAACTGCACAGTGAGAGTTTTAACAGTAACAAAGCTCAAACTTGATAGAATTCTTTCAGAAACTCCCAAGGAAGTATTTCAAAGATGGCAGGCTAGTGTATGCTGTAGTAACAAACAGTCCCAATCTCAGTGTGATGCATCAAACAATTATATTTAACTCATGGTATATTTTCAACATGGACCAGCAGAAAGGCTCTGCTAATTACATATGTTTAGAGACTGAAGCTGGTAGAAGTTCAGCATCAATGTGTGTGATCTCATGTTTACCTTACCAAATGTAAGATTAGGTAGCAAATTGCATAAAAAATTAAAGGTGATATATCCAGTCAGGGTCAAATTGAACTTTAAAGAGGAATGGGAAAATACAATTTTATCATGACCCTAGAAAATACAAAACAAAAATATTGTTTTAGCAACACTAATGTCACAGCAAAAAACATTCCATCTGGTACAATTGCAAACTAAATTTGGGGGAGGAGGTAATGGAGGATGAAGAGCTGTCCATTTACAGTATCTCTCTGGATAAGAATCAAATGTATCCCTAGCATATAGACAAACCTTCAAAGATTCAAAAAGGATAAAGAGGGTTTGCTTAATTTATAGTCACTCCTTTTAAGAGAGATATTTTATTATTATAAAAGCAGGTATGATTATAATGTAAAATTATTAAAAAGGAAATCATATTTCCCAGATGGGCATGGTATACATTTAGAATTATATGCACACAATCTTATCTTGTTTTGCTTTCATGTTTTTCCTAGTTCTAAAAATATATTATCTAGTTTTTGTTTGCATCACTATTTGTTTTCCTCATAGTGGCAATAAAGGAGAATATTAAACTGACATATGAACTAAAATCCCTAAGTACTTTTTTCCAGTCTTGTAAAAATGGATTTTTAGTATTAAGTGGCAGGAAAATTCAAATTGTCATATTAGATAAAAGTTCTTTATGATTTACATTTGCTGCAAATATATGAGCTGCTTTGTTTATTAATTTACCATTTTCTTAATTCTTTATAGAGAATTTCATCATAATCCAGACTATAATGCTGCTGCTGCTTTCTCCTCTTCTCCCTCTTCCTCTTCCTTCCCCTTCTCTTCCTCTTACCCCCCTCCTCTTCCTCTTCTTCTTTGTCTTTCCTCTTTGATTTTCCAAGACAGGGTTTCTCTGTGTAGTCATGGCTGTCCTGGAATTCACTCTGTAGACCAGGCTGGCTTCAAACATAGAAATCCATGTTCCTCTGCTTTCTGAGTGCTAGGATTAAAGATGTGAGCCACCATCCTGCTGTGCTGCTTCTTTTTAAGATTTTTCCCCCCTAAGACCTATTGCCTATTCCAGATTGTGAAGATACGTTTCTTAAGCTTTCTATTGTTTTCTACCAGTTTTATTACTTTTCCTTCAACAATTTAAATAGTATTACCCATGTAATTAATTTAATCTATTGTATGTATATTCTTTTTAATTTGGAATTATCCACCAATAACTTTTCTAATATTTCCTTAGTGCATATAAATTCTTTAGGTCTTAGAGCTACTCGCTTTTGTTTTTATCCATGCGCATTAATATCTGTCTTTATGTACTTATTTTAGATTTAATTTGTAAATATTATCCCCTAACTTAGTAATTTTACCTTTACCTATTTCTAGCTTATACATTTTCAATATTGAGTTTTACTTTCATCTCTCATACACACACACATACACACACACACACACACACACACACACACACACGGATGGTTGAATAATTTCTATTTTCAACTATTTTTTTATTATTTAACAATTACTTGCCCATTTCCTGAATTATGCTTTCGTTTGTCATTTTGATCATAAATTTGCTTACTTGAAAGTTTCAGCCTAGTGATTTTTCATTAGCAATTATATAACATCCTTGGACTTCAAGTCTAGGATAGATTTCTTTTCCCCTCTATGATACTGGAAACATTACAATACAAGCATATTGGCATTAGTAGGTTGGACAAAGAGCTATTTGGGTAGCATAACTGTTTTTTTCCCCATGAGCTTAGATGGGTTTTATATAAGCTGTATCCCAGATACAGTCAGTAACAGTTTGTTTTAACCCCTTTTCACAGTGGGAGATCCCAATCATGGGACAATTTATACTGACTCACTATATCAGGAAGTTCAGTCCATAGTCACCTGGATGTGTTTCTGAGCCTCTATGAAGTCAGTATATCATGGTGAAGGAAAGATTGTAACTTCATTGGCAACTAAGCAGGAAAGAACAAACAGGAAGAATCCAGGGCAAGATATATTCTCCAATGATATATTTTAGTGACTTACTTCTGCTAACCAGTCATCACCTGCAAATAGTGCATTAATGAATTAAGAGCCCTCATGATTCAGCATGCTCACAATAAGGGGACCAGTTGTAGACCAAAACTTGAGTACATATGCCTTTGGGGGATGATTTTATACCTAAACCAAAATAGACAGGGAGGGAGAATGGGAAATATGACAGACCATGACTCAAATCATAAACCATAAATGCCTCCTTGATTAGAGATCTCCAATTATTTTCTTGGAAGAATGTACTTGGGTCATTATGTTTAACATTGAAGTAGTGATATATGTTTCTATAATTTGCTGTGTTTCCAACGTTTGTCATGTCATCTCATATTATTCTATAATTGCTCACTTCTATTTGTACTCTTCAAACCTGATTATGATCATCTTCATGCATAAATCTTTCTACTGTATATATTAAATGTGCAACAAAGTACTATCTCCTTCTGTAGCCTCAGTGTACCACAAAGTCAGCTTCAGGAAATGGTTAACGAATTATCAAGTTAGTGGATGCATGATCTTTAGTCCCTATTAAATATACACCACTGAACTACACTATCTTTGACTGTGTGGAAGGATATACAAATGTGTAGCTACTTGTGTTTTAATCTTCTTGGGCACTAGTGATATATGTAAAAGCTGACAATCCAGTTGATGGTTGTGTCTCTGTTTGTTGTGCTGACATGATTCCATCACTTAACTGTGCAGTGTTTTTTTGGACCTTGATAACTGGGTAACCACAAAAGAAGAGAATAAATTTGCTGAAATCTCCCAGTGGTAGAGTAAAGCCAAAGTATTTTCTATTGAGATTAATTTCTCTTATTAAAACAACTAAAACTGAAATCTACTTTGTATTGTTTTCTAAAGCATGATAGCTGATGTTGGAAATTCCAGCATTAATTGCTGGGGGGACATTAATAGCTATAGTCTGACCAAAACTTCAGAGTTCTTGAAGATTCCAGATCAATTTAGTGTTCTTAATGCTCTTCATTGTCTTTTTGCTCTTACAATCCTGCATCCTATAAATCTGGAAACCACTCATTATGTATGCTGTCAACTACTAAAAAATGTCAATGTGCTTTTTATAAATACTGTTACATCTCAAAAATCTCTGTTCCTTATGAAAATTCCTCCATTAAATTGGCATCAGCTATTATTAGTGATCTAGCTATATGTAATATTTCATAGAACAATAGCTAACAACTGTGAAGGAGAGGGACATCATGTAGTCAATCAAAGTTTGACCTAACACAGCCAGGGAATACAAATTAAACTTAATATCTCTCTCCTCACTTCTATTCTTCCACTTGCTCACACAGTTAACAGTCATAGTCCTAGATCCTCTAGTTTTACAATGGCCCTTAGAATTTTGGGGACTTTGTGGAGAAGTCAGATTCAGCTGTCAGGACCAAGAAGTAAAGAGTCAGTTTTTCAGAGCATAGATACAAAACATACAGTGTTCAACAGACAAACCCATCTGTTTTGCTGGTTCTTTTTTAACCTATAGCCTCTGAGCATTTTGATATCTTCACCTGCTAGAGTCCCACTGAATTATAACTTTTTTCAGCTTTAATGAGTTTGCTAATAAGTGCTAGAAGACTAATTGGAGAGCCTGAACACTCCAAAAAATATTGAGTTCAATTTTTAAATAATTTAATTTTTTGAGATTATAATATAGTGTCACCATTTCACCTTCCCTTTCTTCCCTCCAAACCTCTTCCATGTCATTCCTTGCACATTTGTTACTTCTTTTTCTTTAATTATTGATGGTGAAGGCATCATGTAAACTTCTAAAGGAGCCAACCAACAGTCCTACCCAGCTGTGATGCCAATGAACCACAACAGCAACCAGCATTGCAATATAACCCTAATGCTGCAATAGAGGCATGCCTACCTTGGTAGTAACTATCTCCTTTCTAATTAGAAGTTAACCACACAGACACATGCAGAAGTAAGAAGTTGTAGATGGTTTCAGTATGAGTTGTTGCTGAAGAGCCTTGGCAGTGTGAGTGACAGCAGTGATGTTTCTTCTCAATGCTAGTCACCCATAGTGAACAATAAGTAATAAATAAGCAATTATGCTCTGAGCAGCAAGATGTGGGGACCAAACCCTTCCAGGACCTGCACATGTACTTGTGACAGAGTAAAATACCATCTCAGTGCCTCTTCTTTCTCTGTCAGGTCGACTGAGATCTCAGGCATGCTTGTGAATTTTGTCATGCATATTCTCATCAAACATGTCATTTAAAGAAGCGCCAACAGAAAAATCTTTACTTGATTCCATTGTGTAAATGAACCACATTTTCTGTATCCATTCTTCTGTCGTGGGACATCTAGATTGTTTCCAGCTTCTTGCTAACACAAATAAGGCCTCTATTGTGGGTAAAATAAGCCGCAGCAGTGGAGGAGTCCCGGAGGCTTCCCACGCGGGTCCCACATTTACGAGAAGGTCTAAGGTTCCAGAGGCTGGGGGCTTTGGTGGTGGCAGGCCCCAGTGACACGAGGAAGTCCTTGGTTCCAGAAAAGTTTATTGTCATGGTGGATGGTGGATGGATTTGGATGTCCCCCCCCAACATGAAACTCAGGGCAGTCCTGAGTTAAATAGGGAGGCAGAAAAGGGAAGGTTCTGGGGAAGCATGCTTAATTTGCTCTGCCCTCTGGCCTTCATTAGTATGTAAATCCCTAGAGCCTGAGGCCTCTAGTCACACCCTCTACCTATGCACTTTGGGAGGGCCTGTAATGGCCTATGTGACTGAACAATGTAGGTCTATGGAGACAAGACTGCACATCAGGACTCTGGATTCTGGGGATGTGGCCAAACGCCTGCCGGTTCTCACTTAGAGTCTCAGGGTTCCAGAACTATGCACAGCCATGAACCAGGATACCCTTACACAGTCCCACACTCTATGAACATAGTGGAAAACATACCTCTGTGGCATGGCAAGGCATCTTTTGGGTGTATGCCCAAGAGTGGTATTGCTGAGTCTTCAGGTAGATCTATTTCCAATTTTCTGTGGAACCTCCAGATTGATTTCCACAGTGGTTGTACAAGTTTGCAATCCCACCAGCAATACAGGAGTGTTCCTCTTTCACCACATCTGTGCCAACATGTATTGTCACCTGAGGTTTTGATCTTAGCCATTCTCATTGGTATAAGGTGGAATCTCAGGTTAGTTTTGATTTGCAATTCTCAGATCACTAAGGACTTTGAACATTTCTGTAGGTGCTTCTCAGCCATTCAAGATTCCTCTGTTGTGAATTCTTGATTTAGTTCTCTACCCCATTTTTTGATTGTGTTGTTTGGGTTTTGGGTGTTTAGCTTCTTGAGTTCTTTATATATTTTAGATATTAGCCCTCTATCCAATGTGGAGTTAGTGAAGATTTTTTTCCCAATCTGTAAGTTGCTTATTTTTCTTACTGACTATGTCTTTTGCCTTACAGAAGCTTTCCAGTTTCAGAAGGTCCCATTTATCAATTCTTGATCTTAGAGCATGAAACATTGGAGTTCTCTTTAGGAAATTTCCCCCTGTGCCAATGACTTCAAGGCTCTTTCCCACTTTCTCTTCTATTAGATTCAGTGTATCTGGTTTTATGTTGAGATCCTTGATCCACTTGGACTTGAGCTTTGTGTAAGGTGACAAATATGGATCTATCTTCATTTTTCTACACACTAACAGCCATTTATTGAAGATGGTTTCTTGTTGGGAGCCGACTCCTCGCAGAAAGCGGCTGTCATCTTTGCAGCCATCTAGAGCCATATACCCTGACAAGAGACTTGT
>NW_021620581.1:3308775-3330145 GCF_004785775.1 Grammomys surdaster | reverse complement strand
ACTCTCTCTTGCTAGACCATGTTGACTGACCAGAATGGGCTGATACAGTTTCTTTTATCTATTGTATATTTTTGACATCTTTGTCAAAGATCAAGTGTTCATAGTTGTATGGTTTTATTTCTGGATCCTCAATTCTATTCCATTGGTCAACGTGTCTGTCTCTATACCAATGCCATGCAGTTCTTATCACTATTGCTCTATAGTAAAGCTTGAGGTCAGGGATGGTGATTCCCTCAGCCATGCTTTTATTGTTCAGAATTGTTTTTGCTATTCTGGGTTTTTTGCCTTTCCAGATAATTGCTCTTTCCACATCTTTGAAGAATTATGTTGGGATTTTGATGTGGATTGCATTGAATCTGTAGACTGCCTTTGATAGGATGAACATTTTTAACTATATTAATCCTGCCAATCCATGAGCATGGGAGATCTCTCCATTTTCTGAGATCTTTTTCTGTTTCTTTCTTCAGAGACTTGAAGTTGTTGTCATACAGGTCTTTCACTTGTTTGATTAGAGTTATCCCCAAGATACTTTATATTATTTGTGGATATTGTGAAGGGAGTTGTTTCCCTAATTTCATTCTCAGCCTGTTTATCATTTATATAAAGGAAGGTTACTGATTTATCTGAGTTAATTTTATATCCAGCCTCTTTTTTGAAGTTGTTTATCAGCTGGAGAGGTTCTGTGGTAGAATTTTTGGGGTCGCTAATGTATACTATAATATCATCTGCAGATAGTGAATACTACTCAGCTATTAAGAACAAGGACATTTTGAGTTTTGCAGGCAAATGGATGGAACTGGAAAAATATCATCCTCAGTGAGGTAACTCAGACCCAAAAGGACATACATGGTACGTACTCACTAATAAGTGGATATTAGTCCCCCCCAAAAAATATAGAATACCCAAGATATAGTCCCTAGAACTCAAAAAGGTCAACAAGCTGAAGGGCCCAAGTGAGGAGGGAGAAGAAAGCAATCACAAATGGGGAGGGAGGGACCTGGGAAGGAAAGTGGAAGAGGGTGGGAAGAAGGGAACCTGATCTAGTATTGGGTGAGGGAAAAGGACTGAAGCCCTGAGGGTCAGCAGAAGGAATAGAAACAGGCAAACTCACAGGGTAGAAGGTTGGGGAGACTCTCTAGAGTACACCAGAGACCTGGGAGATGAGAGACTCTCAGGACTCAAAGGGAAGGACCTTAGATGAAATGCCCTACAGTAGGGAGAGGGAACATATAGAGCTGATGTCAGGCTCTGGCAGACATCTAAGGAGACAGCTAGATCTGGCTCCTGTCAGCATGCACTTGCTGGCATCCACATCAGTGTCTGCCTTTGGCGACTGTACCTGGGATGGATATCCGTGATCAGTTCAATGGTTAGCTGTGAGCATCCACCTCTGTATATGTCAGGCTCTGGTAGACCTCAAGGAGACAGGTAGATCAGGTTCCTGTCAGCATGCACTTCCTAGCATCCACATCAGTATCTACCTTTGGTGACTGCACATGCGTTGGATACCCAGGTGGAACAGTCTCCAGACTGCCCCTCCTTCAGTTTCTGTCCCACACTTTGTCTCCATATTTGCTCCCATGAGTATTTTCTTACTCCATCTAAGAAGGACTGAAGCATTCACACGTTGGTCTTCCTTCTTCTTGAGCTTCATGTGGTCTGTGAGTTGTATAGTGGGTATTGTGAGCTTTTGAGCTAATATCCACTTATCAGTGAGTGCATACCATGTGTGTTCTTTTGTGCTTGGGTTACCTCACTCAGGATGATATTGTCTAGTTCCATCCATTTGCCTAAGAATTTCTCAAATTAATTGGTGTTTTTTCTATTTTCAGATGATATGATAGTATACTTAAGTGATAGTATACTTAAGTGAATCCATTGTTTTTAATAGCTGAGTAATACCCCATTGTGTAAATGTACCACATTTTCTGTATCCATTCTTCTGTTGAAGGACATTTGGGTTCTTTCCAGCTTCTGGATATTATAAACAAGGCTGCTATGAACATAGTGGACCATATGTCTTTGTGATATGTTGGAGCATCTTCTGGGTATAAGCCCAGGAGTGATACAGCTGGGTCCTCAGGTAATACTATGTCCAAATTTCTGAGGAACCACCAGACTGATTTCCAGAG
The DNA here is from genome assembly GCF_004785775.1 of Grammomys surdaster. NCBI lineage: Eukaryota > Metazoa > Chordata > Mammalia > Rodentia > Muridae > Grammomys > Grammomys surdaster. The sequence continues at coordinate 3,328,013 of NW_021620581.1, read as the reverse complement.
TGGCTGTACCAGCTTGCAATCCAACCAACAATGGAGGAGTGTTCCTCTTTCTCCACATCCCTTCCAGCATCTATTATCACCTGAGTTTTTGATCTTAGCCATTCTGACTGGTGTGAGGTGAAATCTCAGGGTTGTCTTGGTTTGTATTTCCCTGAGGACTAAGGATGTTGAACATTTCTTTAGGTGCTTTTTGGCCATTCGAATTTCTTCAGTTGAGAATTCTTTGTTTAGCTCTATACCCCATTTTTTAATAGAGTTATTTGGTTGTCTGGAGTCTAATTACTTGAGATCTTTGTATATATTGGGTATTAGCCCTCTATCAGATGTAGGGTTGGTAAAGATATTCTCCCAATCTGTTGGTTGCTGTTTTGTCCTATTGATAGTATCCTTTGCCTTACAGAAGCTTTGAAATTTCACAAGGCCCCATTTGTCAATTCTTGATCTTAGAGCATAAGTCATTGGTGTTTTGTTCAAGAACATTTTCCCTGTGCCCAGGTATTCAAGGTTCTTCCCCACCTTCTCTTCTATTAGTTTCAGTGTATCTGGTTTTATGTGGAGGTCCTTTATCCATCTGGACTTGAGCTTTGTATAAGGAGATAAGAATGGATGGATTTGCATTCTTCTACATGCTGACCTCCAGTTGAACCAGCACCATTTGTTGAAAATGCTGTCTTTTTTCCACTGGATGGTTTTAGCTCCTTTGTCAAAGATCAAGTGACCATAGGTGTATAGGTTCATTTCTGGATCTTCAATTCTATTTCATTGATCTTCCTGCCTGTCTCTGTACCAATACCATGCAGTTTTTATTCAATATAGTACTGAAAGTCCTATCCAGAGCAATTAGACAACAAAAGGAAGTCAAAGGGATACAAATAGGAAAGGAAGAAGTCAAAATATCACTATTTGCAGATGATATGATAGTATACTTCAGGGACCCTAAAGCCTCCACCAGAGAACTCCTAAACCTGATAGACAACTTGAGCAAAGTTGCTGGATATAAAATCAACTCAAACAAATCAGTAGCCTTCCTCTACTCAAAGAGTAAACAGGCTGAGAAAGAAATTAAGGAAATGGCACCCTTCACAATAGTCACAAATAATATAAAATACCTTGGTGTGAATCTAACCAAGCAAGTGAAATATCTGTATGACACGAACTTCAAGTCTCTGAAGAAAGAAATTGAAGAAGATCTCAGAAGATGGAAAGATCTCTCATGCTCATGGATTGGCAGGATTAATATAGTAAAAATGGCCTTCTTGCCAAAAGCAATCTACAGATTCAATGCAATCCCCATCAAAATTCCAACTCTATTTTTCATAGAGATAATTTGCAATTTGCAAATTCATTTGGAATAACAAAAAACCCAGGATAGGGAGAACTATTCTCAACAATAAAAGAACTTCTGGGGGGGAATCATCATCCCTGACCTCAAGCTGTACTACAGAGATTCATTCTTGATTCCACTATTTGGATTCTGGGTACTGAAGTTGGGTTTTTAGGTTTGGTGGTGAATACCTTTAACCATTAAACCATCTTGACAGTCATCATCATTAATCTTTATTTCATGGTGTAAGATGGAGAGGATTTATCTAAGTTCATGTTTTTCATGGTAAGTGGAGTCAGAACCTGGACAGGGTAAGGATGAGGATTCTGGCCTAGCATGGGCAGACCAAAGTCCATAGGGTGAGAACAAGGTTCACAAAAGAGGGTAGTGCAGTCGAACTCAAGGAAGTAAGGAGGATATACACAGAGAGTAGATGCCTGATACAGAAACATGTGTTCATGGAGTTAGTTATATAGTGCTTGGCATTCACTAGTTTATTCATTAATTCACTTATTTAATTGAACTACTAGCCACATACTGTGCTATGTCACAGGGAATGTTGTAGAACAGTCTTTTTTATGGTCGATGCATCCAATCACATGACACGTTTCACTAAACACAAGAGAAAAACTTCCTGTAGGTTACTGTCTCTCTTGTACACAACTTCACTTTCTTCTATGACCTTTGTGAACTTCCCTTCAAATGTAAGATTTGTTTTAAGTTGTGACTCTCATACAAGGCTTTCTATACAACTGTCTCAGAAGAGCTATTTGCTATGCCTCATTCCTGTTCACTACAACCTGCCCTTCAGGAACAGCTTTCTCTCCCTGAGGGGCCTGCTAGTGCCATTTCCTCTGTCAATAGACCTCATTAGGCCAGCATAGTAAGTATCTTAAAATGAAAAGTGAAATGGCCTCTGCAAGAAAAAGAGTGGGATTTTCATGTTTCCAACTGAGCTCCCATTTAGTGGGCAATTTGAGGACCTCTGCCAATACTCCCTGCAGAGGGGGCTCTGTAAATGCAGCTTTTGCTTATCTCTGAAAGTAAAAGTATTTCAAAAGAGATGTAACCCATTCCTACACATACAAGAACCAGGACAATGGACAAATGGGATGCAGAGCTAAGTGGCTACCTCTTAGTGAACCTTGTCATGTTCCCCATGTTCAGCTTTCCTCCCAAACCTCTCATTTGTTCAGCAAATATTAAAGGCCTACTATGTATCATGAAACACCAGGTGACAGGAATACAGCAATGGAAGGAATTCCTTTCTGACAGTTTTCAGGCTGGAAGGTTTGTATAGTTAGTGAAAGATGCAATTCTATGCATAAAAGTGTCTGGGAGGAGCTTTAAGAGCAGTGGTGGAAAACTACAATACAATGGTGACATGAAGGAAGGGTGACTCACAGTCTCATAGTTTTTTCTAGAGCTCTCAGGGAGTCTATGAGGTGGTGACTGACACTGTTGATCCTTTCTGGGAGTTGACACTTGCATGCACAGTATGAAAGCCACAATGGATCATTTCACTAGAACTGGGAGCAGTTCACACAATAACACTAAGTTGTGCTAGTTTTTGCTTTTTCACTGCAAAACATGGGCAGTTACAACAACAAACAACAACAAAATCAGTTGCAATTAAGAATGCCTTTGATAATGTAGAAAAACAAGTGTTAATTCAATTAAACCTCAAACTTGGGTGCATTAGTTTCCTAAATGTCATGAAAATGGGAACTGTGTAAAGCTCTTCTGCTGTAGAGTGCTGGTGGGCTGGAAGGGCAGCACAGGTGTAAATGATTGTGAGATGAGCTGGCTGCTTCATTGTTCTCAAATCCCATTTTCACTTGAAAGAAAGAGGAAATACTGTGAGAGTTTCAACTTGAGTATTTACTGACATTTTCTTTTAAAAGAACAAACTAAGTCTGCCGCCTTGGGGGGGGGGAGCAATGGGTGAAGATTCTTTTCAATGATAAAAACTAAATGTTCAGGGAAAAGTGTGAATTTTTTAAAACTTGGACCCCTATATCCACAGTAAGCTTAACAGTTTCCTGATTCTTAAAAAGACATTCCTGCTCAACCTGTGAGATCTGTGGTGACATTTAAAAAATCTTTACAGTATTTTGTAATGAAAAGTTTCATTTGTGTGTTCTAAGTGCTCAAATGCACAATGCTATAAAATAATGACTATTTAAAAGATCCTTTTGATGTGCAAGACAAATTACTTTATATCCAAATACACAAATTTCATTGATGTATTTTCAGATACTTACATTTATCATTATTTTAAAACTCTTTTCTTTTGGGGATTTTTATTTTTAATCACATAAGAATATTTGCAACTATGGGAAATTATATTAAAATGCATATTGAATAAATTTGAAATACTTTCATCCAACCTGAATCTAGATTTGTGGAGATAAATCATGAGACTTGAAGACCAGGTCATGTTTTTTAAACTATATGATGGTTGGATTAGATGTGAGAGCTTATGCCTCTCCCAAAGTAATGCAATTGTCCAGGCTGCACATGGATACCTTGGAGAGGGACTGCTCCAGAAAGAGGAAAACTAAGTGACGTATTTTCCTTGAATTCATGAAAATGATACCAACATTAATACTAACTAGGCTCACAAACTAGTGGAATCAGCATCAGGATAGACTTTATGTTGAACCTGGTAATTCGTATTTGATTCTTTCTGGCTTTAATTTACATGTGCTGTGTTGACTGTGTAGTTGTCACAGTAGTACATACCAGGCAGAATATATTAGTAAATGGCCTGCACAGATAAGCAAGGAAGCTTGTGGTTCCTTCTGTACATGTACACATAGGTAACTACAGTGGGTCTTAGTGGTTCCAGGTTCTGCCATTTGAAAGCCTGGGACCCTGGTAATGAGAATTTTGTAATTAAAGTCATGAATATTCCAGTGGACTTTGAAATGTTAGAGCAGAGCCATAAAGACATTGACACACTTGGAATTTGAGTTGCTGTTTGATAGGGCAGCAATAGAAGACTATCTGACGCCTGCAGGAATTTGATCAATTGAGAAATATGCCCCCAGCAATCTACACTAGGGAGCATTGCCAGATTAACCCAATTCCTGCACATTCTTCCAACTGACTGTTTCCAAATTAACACGAGTGTGTGATTTTTAATATCCTGTTCAGCATGAACTTCCTGCTTTATTATCTTAATGTTTTCCATATGAGGAAGACATTGATCTTTCTATCTTTCACTGTAGATTAACTGAATCTGAACAAATTTTTAGAAATCTTCATGGGAGGTTGGTCTTTCTGACTTGCCATTATGTTCTAGGAGTCTTCTTGTGACATTCACTAGCCCTCCTTGGTCATTGTCTTATTTGCTTAGGTCTGGCTGTTCTCATTTGCCCATTCATTGTGGCCCAGCAATGAATATAAGGGACTGGATCTTTGTGCACTAGTTTAGGTTGAGTTGTCACACTCAGAATTTATAGTAAAAGAGAGAGCAAAGCAGTTCTAACATTTACATGTCTCTGAATGAAGTTTGGGATGGACAGAAGTCTTAAGATAGTATTTTTTTCTCTAAATGTGATCTAATGGTCTGCTAATCTGGGAAAGAGGCATAATTTTCTCTTTTGAAAGATATGGGCAACAGAGCAGCTTTTGGGACAGGATGGGGTGACTAGGCAACAATAAAGGTATCACCTCAAGCAAAGCATTCTAATAATTTAAAAGGAGACGAGGAATACCAAACACATAGAACAGATGAGGAAACAGTACGAAAGATGTATACTAGATAAGACACGAGGCAGTTGGAAATGACTAGAGTAGTGAGGTGTATGCATGCCACTAACAGAGGTGAGAGATGCTGCCAAAAGCTTCAATACAGTGAGAAACAGGTGGAACATGGAGTTTCTTGGGTTAAATATTTTAGTTTGAATTTTGTGAAAACTGTTTCCTGGAACACTGGACCATTTCATTCTAAGATGTGTGTGCCAATGTTCATAGCCTTCCCTTCTATCACAGTGGGTGGACAGTCTGTACTTGTATGTTGGGCCAACCCTCCTTTTCTTCTTCATTTCATTCTCTCCCCAGTCATCCTCTTGATCCTCTCCCCAGTCATCCTCTTGACCTTCTTTAGCAGCAGTTACTACGTGATGTTCTAGATATATGAGTTTATATTGTATATTGCCTATCTTTTGCACTGCTGTGAGCTCTATAAGAGCAAAGACATTTTTGTCTTTTTGTTTCAATTGTGTATTCTCAACACCTAAACTACTCACAGCACAAAGAAAGCACTCAGAAGTGGATGATAGATTAATGGTGTTAATAGTTTTTAAACAACAGTCATAGTTAAATATCTGTAGGGACCTGAGAACTAACAGTAGGTTTATAGCTTTCCTCCAGGGACTTTCTTGGAGTCTTTTAAATATTAATATGCTAGTAAAAGAAGCAGGGGTCTAAGATCATGGTGAATATAGGGGACAATGAAAGGAAGAGATGGTTTATTGATCTATTTTAAAGATAAACCTGGCAAGACTTTTAATGGATTGTATATAAATGATTATGGATAGAAGAAAAGCAAAATAAATAGTGTGTGTGTGTGTTTATTTTGAGAACCCATGTTGATTGATTGCTGGCCCATTCACTGAAGCTTTCCAGAGGTTAGAAATTGCATGGAGAAGCAACAGATATCTGAACAGCAGGGCAGAAATAGGGTCATGAAGGACTTGTCAAATTACAGGAAGATTTCTTGAGTGATAGTAAGCTTTTGAATGATTTTAAATGGAAAATAACATAATAAGATTTGCATCTTTAAAAGACAGTTGGTATAGACAGAATGTATTGATTTTGGCAAGAGTAGAAACGAAAACCAAGAGCAATTCCAGGGCCGAATGCTCATGATCTTGCAGCTTGCCAGTCAAGTGCCAGTCAGACCACCTGAGCCATGTTTAGATCTGACCAATTCAACCATCATGCAGTCACATTGCTTTTCACATTGTTTCCCACATAAAACACTGATAGTAATAGATTATCCACATATTTCTGTGGGATGAGAGAATATGTAGTCCCAGAGCCTGTCCCCAGTACCATTCTTGGCACTGAGCCTTGGACACATTGCCACGGATATATCCTCAGGACAGGAGGTCAGTAGGGGTGACTTGACCCATACTGCTTCACCAACATTGTGATCCCATCAGTCAAAGCCTAGTCTCACTTTGCTATACTTTTACAAATCAAAACCTGTTTTCTAAAAAAAAAAATTAAGAAACAAACAAAACGAACAAAACACTCAACACACTCCACTGGTGGAGACTATGATGTTATGATGTAGCCAGAAAACACTGGGCAAATGTACCTGGGCCACTGGAGTTTGTGAATATTTGGACTCCACAGGTCTAACACAAGGTGCAAGGGAAAGATTATTGCCTTGTATTCCTGGCTAAGATGTAGAAATGAGCCTGGCTAGATATACACATGTCCTGGAGTCCCAGTGTATCAGTGCTGAAGAAGCAGCATTTAAACAACACATATTCTTTTATACATAAACAAGGAAACTGAAGTACAAACATGGACAAATTGTTCGTGTACATGAAGGCTAGAAGGCAGTGATGAATGCAAATAGAACAGGATAGATAGAAATAAAGTGGGAAAATCTGCCTCCACATTTGCAATTTGCATTTAGTACCTCTATCTGAACTTCCCCCCCAAGGTTCCACTTGCCTGATACATGGTATTGAGCCCATCACTTAGGTTCATCCAAAAATTCTACAGATTCCTCCCATACCATATTGACACCCTTCTCCCACATGGGCAAGAATGACATTTCAAATGCAACAGTCTCAGACCAGCTCCTGTGTACTCAGTCCCTCAGTCCCTTGTTGCACAAAGGACATCTGAGAAAATCAGCCTGATTCTAGAAACTGGAATTCAATAAGGAGAAAAAAAATATCCCTGCCTGCTCCAAAAGTTTACACCTGAGCAAAAATAAAATTGTATCCAAACAGCAAACCTGCTAGGCTGCAAGTTTAATAAGCTATTAAACGGCACCATCTGAATCCTGCAATCAAAGCAAAAACACTGTAAAATAAATCAAGAGAGATAAGAAAAGATTTCACATTGTTAAAAGTTTATGCTATTTCTGACTTCCCCAAATGTTACCGTTAACCTGGGAGTTAATCAGAGTTTTTCATTTACCTGTTGTTCAGAGCCATAATGAGCACTTTAACAGGGTAAATAAAAAGATCTAAAGAAGCAATAAACTCGAATGTCACAAGTGGCAATCATCTACCTTGTGAGGCTCATGCATTACAAAGCATAGCACAGCTGGAAACAAATGATTCCACAGAACACTGTAAATAACCTCCAAGCCCACTCCTAATTAAAGTGAAGCCCCATTTTCTCATGGGCATTGAATATATGAACCAATTAAGGAAATATCATTTATTTCCTGAAAGGGCCATGTCTCCTTTCTCTTTCTCCCCCACTCCTCCCTCTCTCCTGTTTCCATTCTGTCTCTCCTATGTTCTATCTTCCTTCTAAACTATTTTCCACCAAAGAGCTGGCCCCCAATGTTTCTGTGCTGCAATAATGAGACATCCCTGCTTTAAGCAAATTTTGCACCTGTAACCTGCAGAAATATAGCCATAGCATTTGAAAAATTACCTCTACACTGCACAGTGCCATGAAAATTTATCTTTGCGATGATTTTATTGCATGGTTACCCTAGGCAATTAAATCAATAAATCTTAACTGTCAGGAGGTTGGCCCCGTGCCAGAAATAAATGAAATGCGTGAAATCAGTAAATAAAAGGTTCCTGACAACTCATTCCAGAAATTATTTAGCAGTTGCAGTTGTGTGTGTGTGTGTGTGTGTGTGTGTGTGTGTGTGTGTGTTGGGGAGTGTTTCAATCCTTGGTCCTATTGACATCTTTTCTGAGAAATGATTATGCTAACAAACACAATGGCTCCACTACAAAGAAGTTAGAGTTTGTCAAGTCATAAATTATAGTCCTTGAAAAACAGGAAGGAAATACAGTTACATGGCCAGAAGTGGTAGACTTGGAGCAATTTGGGCTGGGGCAGTTTAGGGAATAGTTCCTTGGTGCCTTTGAGAGGGAACCAGTCACTGATCTTTGGCTCCTTCTTTGTCATGACTCTATCTAGCCCCTTAGCACTGATAGGAATCATCCTCTGCTCAGGGAGTTCAATGGTTTGCCTTGTATTATGTTGTTTATTTGATTTCTAGAACATTTCTTCAGTCCTATATCCTTCAGGTGTGCTCAGTCATAGGAAGCATTATGCAAATGAGAAAAAAAGGAGACCCAGAACAGTTAAGTGTTGAGATGGCAGGCAAGTTGAGCCAAGACTAGCCTCCTTAGGGCCTGCCACACAGGACCTGTACTGCCTTAGTGTGCTTATCTTGGGCTTGGGGAGGAAAGAAAGAACTTAGAGCAGTGTTTGGACTTATTTGCTCTGGCCAGTATCCTTATCGCCTTTCTCTTTGGAGCTCCTCCTTGTTCTTAGCTTACCTTCCTTCAGTGAAGCTTCTCTAATAGTGTCCTTTCACAGCTAACAGTGAATGGCTAAATGGCACTTACATGTTGCCTATGAGGGTCACAGGCCTGTTTGAGAGCTAAGTGAAAGTCTGAGTAGAGGCTTTGGCCTTTCTCAGAGTATTGTGCTATTTCCTTCTCTTATCTACTGTAGGCTTCCTAGGTTTCCTAATTTCAGCCCATCACTAACTCCTCAAGTGAAGCCAGACCCTGCCTGCTAACACAAAAGCTTAGAGAGCAAGAAACGATTTCTTTATCATTGTCCCCTTACTTGCAGTTTTACCTTTTTTTTTTTTTTTAACTTTTCTGAAGAATAACTTCGTATCTTACTGGACGACAAGTTCCATGAGTTCAGGGAACCTTCATCCTGTGCACATAATGACCAATTATCAAGTGATAAATGAGGAGAAGTATATTAATTTGCTAGGCTGTCACATGAAAGCATGTGACCTTAAACAAAAGAAATCTGTTTCACAGACTGGAGACGAGAAGGCTAATATCAGTGGCAGCAGGCTCATTCTTTCTGAGGCCTACAAGCCAAGTTTCTGTTCTAGGTTTCTTCCCCTAGTCATAACCATATCCACATGACATTGTTCCTGTATGTGAATATGTCACCAAATGTTCCCTTCCATGTTGAAGGATGTCAGCCATATTAGGTTGGTACATACCTTAATGATTACATTTTTTTTACTTGATCACATTGATAAAAACACTATTTTGAACACAGTTGTATTATGAGGTATTAGGAATTAGAACTCTATCATAGTGGGGAGATATCAGCCTGCACATAGGAACAACTGACCTCAGGATAGAGATTCCTCAGACTTTTTTTTAGAACACCTTTAGAATTATTGTTATTGTTATCATCATCATCATCGTCATCAACATCAACATCATCATCATTATCATCATCATCATTTTAGTGAAGAAGTAGAGTGAGTGGCAGATTCATTCCCAGTTTGCTCTTAAAACCTCTACACACTGAAATATAATCAATCCTTGAGAGGATCCCAGATGAGCTGCATGGCTCTATCATCAATGGAAGAAGATGGCTAGAGTAACCCAAAGATGTGAAACATCTTGGGGCCCAATCCATTGCCATCAGAGGGAATGAGAGGGGCACCACTGCATCCAGAGTTGAGGCTAGACACAAAGCCTCAGATTTGGGCACCTTTAGGTCAAATCAGTAAGGTTCACACACTTAAGCCTTTCTCCTACTGTTCAGACTGTTGATTTTCAGCTCCCTCTGGGTCAGAAAGATAGAGACTGCACTATATTTGGAGAGAACTCATGGGAGAATATATTTCAGAGGACCCTGAAGGGTGAGGGAGGGGAAAGTCTTCCACAGTGTGAAAGATATCTGTAGAATATAGATTCTCCATCAAGAGAAGGATGAAGTTCAAGGAAGCAGTTTAGAAAATCATCAGTAGCTCAATGGGTGAAAGTGGGAAGAAGGTAGAAGTAAAGGCCCATGGGAATGATGTGTAGCCCCTCAGAGAGTCTCAAGTTATCTAGGGAGCAGGCCTCACATCTTCCAGGAGGGCTTAAGAAGCAAACACTAGGAAAGAAGGTTGCCCTTGGCAAGTCCCTAGGCGGAAAACACTGAATCATACAAAGAGCAACTGTAGCTGTATCAATAAAGAACGTGATGCTGATTTGAAACTTATCCATGAGAACACCAGGGCCTTTGGGGGATCCAAGAGATGCTGGAAAGCTGTCAGCACAGCTATTCTGTAATCCCTAGAGTGTAGGAGAGGCAAACTGTTGAAAAGATATTCCTCCTGCTTGCTCATTAGTTCTCCTCTTCAAGCTTCAACTAATATACATCTTTGGTTTTTTTTTTGGTTTTTTTTTGTTTTTTTTTTTTTATAATTCTTGCTGGCAAGTTCCCAGGGCAAATAATTCCCTATCACATCATGAACACCAAGGTGGTTATTTTCAAATTAATGGTTTGAAGCAAAATACAAGCATTGTTATTGAGCTAGAGGCTGATAGATGGCAAAAGCACAGTATCGAATAACTAAGTGCAGACTTTGCAATGACAGCGATAAGATTTCAAAATAACAATAATTTGCATTACTATAGCACCTTTTGTCTGACTAATAAGCTTAACAAAATTAATTCATTAATTTACTGTGGTCTCATAGACAGCCAAGAAGTAAAGGTTGCTTGAATAATTTCATACCTGGAAAAACTAAGGCAGAGAAAAAAAAAGATGTTGGGAGGTTACTGTTCCTGGGGCTTTAGGTTCACTGTTCCAGTGATTATGGGGAGAGGGAAGAGTAAACTCTTCTAGAGCCTTGCCCAATGATAAGAGTTAAGCAGAAGTTTGACATGTACCTCAATATTCTTGTCTCCCCCCCCCAAGGATATATACCTGGCTAATACTTCTCATGTGGCCAGGTCTTATGAATAGAATGAATATCATGTGTGTGATGGGGGTACTGTAGGCATTACATGATACTTGGCATGGAATTTTACAGAAGTAACTAGGGCTTGTAACCAGTTTGACTGGAGTTCACCAAAGTGGACACTATTGTGGCTTGGGTGCATTTGCCATAATTAGGTGAGTTCTTCAAAAGAGTATCTAGAAGGCAGATTCCACTTCTTATTGACATTGAAGAAGCCAGGTGATAGAAGTCCCATAGCTGCAAGGAAATGACCTTGCAATAATCTAAGTTAGCTTGGAAGCAGTCAGAACTACTCATGAAATCATAGCTCTGTCCAACACACTGACTATAGCTTTTGGAAGAGCCTGAGTTATTATGCAGCTAACTGATACTAAGGCTCTTGACTCATGAAATCTGTGAGGAAATAAATGCACATAATGCTTTAAGCCACCAAGTCTGTGACACTTCATTAGTCAGCAACAGAGAAGCAATATGAGGCATTACACACATGCCTCACAGATTTTTGTGCTTTGTACTCTGAGCTGTCCCCAACTAAAGGTTATAATCTAAGAATGCACTGGCTTATCTTGACTCAAATGGAAGAGCAATTTGTTCTTGACAGATGGGCTGGTAAAGATTATCATTATTTAGTGAGATGACAATTGCTGTTACCATAACAGATTTTATAGGGATTTAAAATGATGTTCAAAAATACTTGGAGTAATCCTCAGTGTTTGGATATGACTTCCTGTAGTGGTTTGAATATACATGGCCCAGGGAGTGGCACTATTAGGTATGGCCTTGTTGGAGTAAGTGTGGCCTTGTTGGAAGAAGTGTGTTACTGTGCACTTGGGCTTTGAGACCCTTCTCCTAGCTACCTGGAAGTCAGTCTTCTCCTGTTTGCCCTTGGAACAAGAAGTACAACACTCAGCTCCTTTTCCAGTACCATGTCTGCGTGGATGTTGTCATTCTTCCTGCCTTGATGATAATCGATTGAAACTCTGAACCTGTAAGGCAGCTCCAATTAAATGTCCTTTATAAGAGTTGTTGTGATCATGATGTCTCTTTATAGCAAAGGAAACCCTAACTAAGACAGAAATTGGTACCAGGTACGAGGGTATTACTATGATAGGCCTGACCATGTTTTTGTTTGGAAGAATGTGGATTTGGGGACTTTAGGTTTGGAAATCAGTGGAATTCTTTACGTGAGGCTTAATGGGATATACTAGTAGGAGTATGGAAGACATTGATGCTGAGGGTGATTTGAACTATGTGGGCTTGGCCATAGAGTTTTCAAAGGAGAAGAATGTTAGTATGTGGTCTAGAGACTATTCTTGTGATATTTTGGTGAAGGATGTGGCTGGATTTTGCCCTTGTCTGAAGAGTCTGCCTGATGCTAAAGTGAAAAGATTCAGATTAATTATATTGACAAAGGAAGTCTCAAAAAGCCTAGTTTAGACTTTATCCTGTGGCTCAGTCTTATGAAAAGCATTTTGATCAAACATAGCAAGCTTAAAATGAAAAAGTACAAAATGCATGATTCAAAGAATAAAGGGCCACCAGGAAGTAGAATGGAGTTGAATCCTATGTTCAAGAAGATAAACAGAATAAGGGAGTAGTGATCTTGGGGCAAGATCCCACTCAGCTAATCTTATTTATGCTTTTGCAATTGAACAAGAGACTTGGTTATTGCTTTCATTTGGAGTTTTAATCTAGAAAGAACTGCAATCCAAAGATGGAGGACATGGGCTTTTGAACCAGATCTTGAAGAATAGTGGTCATGTATAGCTTTGACCCAGACATGGTGGTATACAACTTTAATCCCAGGAGACAAAGGCAAGCAGATCTCTGCGTTTAAGGCCAGCCTGAGGCAGAGCAAGTTCCAGGTGAAGAAAAAAAGCTTAAGTGCAGGCATGATAGTACTTGCCTTGAATCCCAGCATTCAGGAAACAGAGCTTTGTAGATCTCTGTGTTCAAGGTCAATTTACAGAGCAATTTCCAGGACAGCCAAGCTTAGGCAATGAAGGAGTTGGAAAACAGGAAGCTGGTGATAATGTACTATAACAAGGGGCCATGATCCAGCTCCAATAAGCAGCAGAATTCAGCAGCTTTGGTCATGTGGTTCTGGCTTTAAGAGTCAAGAAGAGAAATGAGTACTGGGACAACTGATTCTGGTTAGCTGGAGCTAAGAAATTAGTGGTGATTAAGAAGAAGCCAGAATCACTCCAGAGAAATCTGAGAAGTATTTTCTGAGAGCACACAGAAGCTGTGTTCCAGAGATTGCCAAGGTTTTCCCTGCTGCTGCAGCTGGACATAGTAATGTGTAAGAGTCACCCAGGTGGTACTGGTTTTGAAGGCATGAAGGGGTCATGGAGAGCAGCAGAGGTTGTAAACTGTGAGAGACCATGGAAAGCCATTGGTGAAGGTGCAGCCCCAGTTGCAGTTGATGGCCAAGGACTGAAGGGGTCAGGCAAAGAAGTTGAGGTTTGGCACCATGAAGAGGGCATATGAGAGGCTATTGGTGAAGCCTAGCTGAAGCAGAAGACGCTAGCATGTTGGAGATGCCAGTATCATGGGATAACTACCAAGAACAGGAGCAGCAGTGGAATAGAGTCAACCAGAGCCTAGAGTGCTACAGAAGGCAGATCTGGAGAAGTGACAGAAGCCCTTTGGATGAGCTCAGAAGATCATATGTGAATCCCAGACAATGGAACAAGAAGCTGTAAAGTTGAAGTTTCCTTGTAGACCCGAATTTGTTAGAGATGCCAGAGTCATGGGCTATAGGCTAAGGAAAGCTGCTAGCAGGGAGTGGAACCAGCCCAGGAGAAAGAATTTTGCTGCAGTCAACAAAGAGGAAAGGAGTTGTAGATCTGAAGAGTGCATTGATATCAGACACAGAGATGCAGAGTTTGGAGTTTGCCCAGCTGGCTTTTGGTTTTGCTTTTATTCAATATTTCTCCACTATGACATTTTGGAATGGTAATGTATAGCCTGTGATATTGGATGTGTGTGTTCTACTTTTTAATTTTGATTTTATAGGGATTTACAATTAAGTGATTGGGTGAACATCATAAGAGACTTTGAACTTTGGACTTTTAACATTGTTGAGATTGTGGTGGACTATGAGGACTTTGAAGTTGGACTAAATGTATTTTATATTATGCTATGTCTAGGTATGGCACCCATAGACTCATGTGTTTGAACAAGCTTATAAAAATCAGGGAGTGGAATATAATTGTTTAAATATGCATGGCCCAGGGAGTGGCATTATTAGGAGGTGTGGCGTTGTTGGAGTGGGTGTGGCCTTGTTAGAGGAAGTGTGTAACTGTGGGCTTGAACTTTGAGACCCACCTCCTAGCTGCCTCAAAGTCTGTCTCCTCCTGTTTGTCCTTGGAACAAGATGTAGAACATTTACCTCCTTCTCCAGCACCATGTCTGCCTGAATGCTGCCATGCTTCCTGCCTTGATGATAATCTACTGAATCTCTGAACCTGTAAGCCTGTCTCAATTATATGTTGTCCTTTATTAGAGTTGCCTTGATCATGGTGTCTCTTCACAACACTTTCCAAGACAAAATATCTAATGATATCTTAATTTTTTTATTTTTTAATTAAAATTTTATTGGATATTTTATTTACATTAATGTTGATGTTATCCCCTTTCCCCAATTTCCCCCAACCCAGAAACCCCCTATCCCATCTTCCCTCCTCCTGCTTCTATGAGGATGTGCCCCCACCCACCCACTCCCACCTCCCTGCACTCGAATTTGCCCACACTTGGGCATCTAGCCTTCATGGGACCAAAGACCTCCTCTCCCACCTATGCTCAACAAGGTTATCCATCCTTCCCTAAATATGCAGCTGGAGCCATGGGTCCCCCCTGCCATGTGCTCCCAGGCTGGTGGTTTAGACTCTGGGAGTTCTGGTTGGTTGGTATTGTTGCTCTCCCCATGGGGCCACAAACCCCTTCAGCTCCTTCAGCTCTTCTCTCTAACTCCTCCATTGGGAGCCCCTTGATCAGCTCAATGGTTGACTGTGAGCATCCACCTCTGAATATGTCAGACTCTGGCAGACCTCTAAGGAGACAGCTATATCAGGCTTCTGTCAGCATGCACTTCCTGGCATCCACATTAGCGTCTGCCTTTGGTGACTGCACATGGGTTGGATACCCAGGTGGAACAGTCTCCAGAGTGCCTCTCCTTCAGTTTCTGTCCCACACTTTGTCTCCATATTTGCTCCCATGAGTATTTTGCTACGCCTTCTAAGAAGGACTGAAGCACCCACACTTTGGTCTTCCTTCTTCTTGAGCTTCATGTGGTCTGTGACTTGTACCTTGGGTATTGTGAGCTTTTGGGCTAATATCCACTTATCAGTGAGTGCATACCATGTGTGTTCTTTTGTGCTTGGGTTACCTCACTCAGAATGATATTTTTTAGTTCCATCCATTTCCCTAAGAATTTCATGAATTCATTGTTTTTAATAACTGAGTAGTACTTCATTGTGTAAATGTACCATATTTTCTGTATTTATTCCTCTGTTGAAGGACATCTGTGTTCTTTCCAGCTTCTGGCTATTAAAAATAAGGCTGCTATAATGACATTTTTTTTAAAAAAAGATTTATTTATTTTATATACATGAGTACACTGTCCCTGTCTTCAGACACACCAGAACAGGGCATTGGAAACCATTACAGATGGTTGTGAGACACCATGTGGTTGCTGGGAATTGAACTCAGGACCTCTGGAAAAGCTGTCAGTGCTCTTAACCGCTGATCCATCTCTTCAGCCCATCCAATGATATTTTAAGGGTATATTTTGTTTTGATTTATGTGTCCCTATGTTTGTGCACACAAGTGTGGGTATATACAGAGACCAGAAAATGGTGTCATCTCTTGGAGCTAGAATTATAGGCAGATGTGAGCTGCTCAACATAGGTGCTAGGAGCTAAATCCTAGTCTTCTGATAAAAGAACAAGTGCTCTTACTCACTGAGCTTCTTCCCTAATCCTATCTAATGACTTGAGTGATTTTTAATCAATTGCAAAAAAAAGAAGCAAAAGGGCAGAAATTCAGTCATACACAATATTAATCAAAGAACCTGCACACTGGCATGAGTAAGGTAAGAGGTTCAGCACCAACTGGAGACATTTTTGACTAGAAAACTGATTCTTAATCTTGATTAGAGATTAGGACCATGTAGAGGATTATTCACAATACATATTAATTGGGGTTAAGTATTGGATGGTACCTGGACATGGTGTCTTCCACCTTTAATCCCAGCACTTGGGAGGTAGAAGTTGGTGGATCTCTGTGAGTTTGAGGCCAGCCTGGCTTATGTAACCATTTCAGTATAGCCAGAGCTATGTAATATAGGACCCCTGTCTTAAAACAAACAAACAAGAATTTGATATTAGGAGAATTACACAAAAGTCATATATGCATAGCAGATATTGGCCATGGTTTAATAGATATGTAAAGCTGTCAGGCTCTAAATAGCTGAAACTGTGCCTATCTGGGCTAAATTTGTAGCAATTAGGTTTTAGTTTGAGGCCAGTTGATTTTAAAGTTGTTTGTTTTAAAGAAGAGTATAAGGTCTGATATATACTGTCATTGCTGCTGTGTGATCATATGTTTCCCTGTTTCTTGGAAACTTTATTTTTTGTAGCCATATACCTTCTCTGGCTTTGATACTCTTTCCACCTTCTCTTCTGCAATGATTCCTCCTCACTGGGAGGAGACATATAGATACTCCATTAAGGGCTAACCATTTTGCATTTCAGACAAAATTGCACCATGGGGATTGGAGATATATACCAAGTACCATGTCCAGTTAAGGAGATATTGGCAATTGATAACTTCTGTGGGGTGGGAGGAGTCAGTTTGATTAATTGGTTTGGCTCTTGGTATGTCAATCACACTTCCGTGGAAGGCCACATATCCAAAAGTAGGTGAGCAGCATAAATGGACTTGGGGGGGGGGGGTTAAGAAAAAAAGACACAAAGTTGGATTGGTTGGAACTAGGCAGTATATATGGGAGTAGTTAGAGGAGGGAGGTAAACATAATCAAAATATGCTATATAGCATTCTGGAAAAGCTAATAGAAATGAAAAATAAAAGAAATAACATAAGGGCCAATACATACTAAGCACTAAGAAATTCACTGGAAACTTTGCCTTTATGTTTAGTCTGTAATGGTCTTTCCTACAAATGATTTAGTTCATTAAGGATGAATGGAAGAACTTTGTAAATGAACCCCTATGACAGATGTTTCCTTCTAGCACTCTGAACCATTGATGTGTTCTGAGAGTGTAGAACTCTGTGATAACCATGACTATCTTTTATTCAAATCCAAGCATGCTAATTGAGAATTCCTCTAGAAATGCAACCTTCCTTGAACATTTTCCCTCACATCTATGGCATGCTGCAAAGAAAATCTTATTGGTAAAATAAGAATATGATCAAGAGATTGTCACTGAGGTAACTCTAAATATTCCTGGAGAGTTACAAAACAGGAAAGGAATTCTCTTACCTGGAGAAGAATATACTATGTTGGTGTCCCATGGGATAGTTTTTCTAGAGGGCTAGAAGCACCTTATGGCTTATGTCCTGGGAAGATATGTGGGTAGAATAAGTAATGGGGATTTGGTATGATATGATCAGAGCAATAATTCTTCATCTTTGTTTCATGTCAGAACAAACAATAGAGCTTTAAAAGTTATTACCATCAACAAGCCAAGAAACCTGTGGCTAGATAGGCCTTAGGTCCTAGGGGAAAACCTACTTCTATTATTATACTAAATGGAGATAGCATTTAAAATAACCTTTAGTGAATATACCTAGACCCATAGATCAGAACATCTTTCAAAAGGTACCAGAAAAGATTTTTCTTGCACTAGATGACAATTAACACAGAGATTTATAATTGGTCAACATTCAGAGAATGAGAGACTCTCGAGTGCTCAGCATTAAATGGGATGTCTATAACAAGTCCTTCTCATCATGTCTCAGGAATCTTTGTGGAAGAAGGGGCATACACACAACAGGACAGATGCACAGAGGAGCTCACAGTAGTTGTGACAGCATACGTAAGACTTGTACAAGCTTAAACTAGACAGAATTCCAACATGAAGGAAGGGAAGTAGGAATGAAATCCCATCCTAAATGAGGAGCTACTAACAGCTGATTGATGTTGGGAAAAGTAAAGTCAATTGACCAAGCTCCAGGGCAGGTACTGTGACTAGGAGTATGTGGCCAATATAAACTGAACATTGTGCTTGATGGGTTTAAACAGAGATGAAGGAAGGAAAGGAAGGAGAGAGGGAGAGGGACGATACACACACACACACATATGAAAGAGAGAGAGAGAAAGAGAGAGGGGGGATATTTGGGTTGGAGGTAGAGGATAATCTTTATGGAGTTAAGGTAAGGATGAATCTGATCAAAACACATTGTGTGAACTCAAATAATTAATAAGAAAGTATCATTAAAAGAAAATGTTCTGGAATTAAGAAATGATAATTTATATACAACTTGAAAACTCTGCTAAAATCAAGCAATTGCATACTTTAAAATAATATAATTTATGACATATCAATGAAACTTTAAAAAAATTTTATTGGGAAAAAAGTACTGATGTCAGACACCTCTGACCCAGACCTCTGGAATGAGAATCACTTAAGTAATGCTTGCATCTGCATTTTAAAAATGCCCTCGAGGGTATTTTCTCAGGGTGAAGGATCACCAAGCTGTTATATTTTCTTTTCTAAAGAAAAGAGAATATTGTTTCCTGTTATAGGACAACCCCAATATATATGAAACTTCTATAGTATTAGGTTTCCATATCTTCTAGAAAAATTTTGTTTTTGTTAAATTATTTTTCATACAATGCAGTTTGACCATGATTTTCCTTCACTACTTCTCCCAGATCTGTGCCATCTCCCTACACCCAAGTTCTCTCTCTCTCTCTCTCTCTCTCTCTCTCTCTCTCTCTCTCTCTCT
>NW_021620581.1:3272883-3308765 GCF_004785775.1 Grammomys surdaster | reverse complement strand
TCTCTCTCTCTCTCTCTCTCTCTCTCTCTCTCTCTCTCTCTCTCTCTCTCTCTCTCTCTGCCTTTTTCTCTCCCTCTGTGTCTCCCTCCCTCTCTTTACTCCCCCTCCTTCCCATTCCTCCACTCTCTCACTACCTCTTCCTCCTTCTCTCCCACTTAATAGTGAATCCTACAATCTACAATAATGACTGGGCTTGGCATGCCATGCCCACTGGTGCCAACTGGTGCAGAGGTGGCAGGAACATTATCCGAGTAATCAGCCATTTTATGTTAGGCTCAAAGTTCCACTCCAGGAGATGAAACCTATACCAAGCAATATTATCAGGCTCAGAATCTATACCTAGATAGGTCGTAGGTCCTAATGGAGAACCTAGTACTATTATGTTGACATAGTATTAATGTGACTCTTAAGGATTTTGTGTTATACAAAACAGAGGGTCAACATTCAGATAAGAGACTGTAGAATCTGCCCTATAGAGAAAATATATACCACATCTCCCAAGGAGTAGGAGGAAGAAGAAGAGGAGAAGAAAGAAAGAAGGAAGAAAGGAAGGAAGGAAGGAAGGAAGAAAGAAAGAAAGAAGGAAAGAAAGAAAGAAAGAAAGAAGAAAGGAAAAAGAAAGAAGAAAGATTATTAGAGCCAGAGGCAGTAGATGACTACAAAGAGATATTATTTTCTGAACACAGCAGAGTAGCTGCAAACATGAACTCGCAGAAGTTGGGAAAGCATGCTCACTCAAGACCTGTGTAAGCCCAAACCAGACCAAATCTCAGCATGGAGAAAAGGGTTTGACACACTGGTCATAGTGCTATTGGAAATTGTTAGCTGCTGAGAGATTTTTCTCTAAGAATGTGGCCTTGGTACATCAACCAACTCTCCAGTCAAAGACCACATATCCAAGCCTATTTGGGAAGCAAAATTTGTCTTTGAGGATTTTTAAAAGTAGGATATAACTTTGATGACTGGCAAATGGGATAGATTTGGGAAGAATTGGGATTGAAGGATTAATATAACCTAAACATGTTTTATGAAACTTTCAAAGAACTAATTAAAAACTGGAAAACAGAAAGGGGGTGACATAATGTTCTTCCCAAGCTCCAAATGTGTTTGTTGGAAGACTGTTGAAAACACTTTCAGCCTTTTATGTGCTATACTTTGCCATGAACTACCAACTTGTGGCATATGTACTGCTGTAGCTTCAATCTTGAAGCTACCCTCCCTACTCTTAGACCTTTAGAGATTAAGACTTTTGTTCTTAATAATGACAATATATCAAAGGAAAGATTTGGGGGGAATAAACTCCTCCAAGCTGCTGAGAGGAAGTATAGGATGAGAAATACTAGTCTGAATTTCTGTGAAAAGGCTGATAGTAGATTCACTCGATAGAGGAAAGTAGGCAGAAAGGTTGTATAAGGTAGCAATAACCTGCTCTAAAATCCTGCCCCAAAGCCCCAAATCCTGCAGGAGTTAAGCAGTTCAAAGCATACTGACATTAAAGCTCCATCAGTCCATTCTTGACTATCATCTCAGACTGAGCAACTGGCCTGCAAGGTCGGGCCTTCATTCTTTTTTTTATTTCAACCTAAAGAAGACTCATGCTACTGTGCCATATCAGAGTTGCAGGATCCTCTTGTGCCTTGGTTTCTATCTCCACTGAAGAATGCATTTCTGAAAGGTTGTCCCAGTGCCTGTCCTTGTCGTTTTGTCATCAAAAGGATATCACTTTCTGAGCACTCAGAGATTCATTTTAACTTTTGTTTTTATAATGAAAATGATACATGCTCCAAGTTCAAAGCTCAAGTCATTTGCTACCACACAAGGAATAAACTTTGGTTTTGCAACTTTTGACAAATAGTTTAATCATGTTGTATCTCCACATTGCCATCTAACCAAGAGACATATAATACTTTTTACATAGGGCCAATGTGCATATTTTATGCAAAAATATGTATGAAAGTGTCAGAACAGTATTGGGCTACTAGTGTCTTTATTAGTGACAATAAGCCCGGTGGAGCAGATCACTTCATTTAACCTCAGCACTTGACTTTTAAAAATGCCATTCTGCATATTTTTTTAGTTTTCCATGTGCATGCATGTTTTATGCATACATAATAATTTGTTGCATGTATTTTTGAGATGAGTAAGAAACAACATCATTGCTTGAGAAAAATTATATACTCCATTTATCTAAATTTACTAATGTAAAATTTTCTTTGTTTTATCACAAAAAATTCATATTTGTAAATGTTGTAGGTTTCAGGTATTTCAATTTCTTAGTGGTAATTATCAGTTTTAAACACATTTGGCACATGAGTGTTCATACCTAGTTTATGATTGTTATTTTACAATGTCAAAATATTTGAACAAATCAAATGTAGTGAATTTTCCTCTCACAGGAAACTCAGCTAAAAGAATTGTTAATATCATATTTATTGACAGATATTGTATGCTATATGATCTTATTATTGTGATTTGTCATTTCATATTGCTAGTTTCTATAGTCCATATGTGTGTAATTTCATGGTACTCAAAATATGCTTTTTATCTGTCTGGAGAATGTTGACTATTTTGTTGAAAAACATTCTAAATTAGATGGTATGTGCTTCTGACTGAATATAAAGAGTATACTTAAAATAAGGTAATCTCTTTGTGATAGCTTGAAATTAATCTTGTGGCCTAAAAATCACTGTTTATGTTGCCTTTCCAGGCTTGCAACTACATGCCACTGCAATAAATAGACACTACTGCTTGACCTTTTGAATTTTTAGATTTACTTTATCATTTCTGCTGTCTCTTTTCTCTGTGATAATATTTTATGCCCTTATGGTTTCAAAAAACTTTTGCTCTTTTACTTAAAACCCAGAAAACAAAAAAAAAATTTTTTTCTCATAAATAAGTTTGCATTATTGTCCTAGGGTCTTTCTTATAAAAATGAGTTGAATCTGTGAGTTATTTATTTTTATAATGGTTTTTGATTTTATAATTGAGGTAAGTAGGAACACTGTTTCTGTCTTGTAATAAAGAGATAGTACCAGGGTACTAAAGGGGGTGGTTCTGATGTTAAGGTCCTGTTTCCTGTTTCCCAATTGGTTCTTGATTTGTCAGTAAAGAAAGCTGGGGACAATTGCTGGGCGGAAGGTATAGGTGGGACTTACAGGTCCCAGGAGGAAAAGGCAGCTGCAAGGAAGGAGAGAGGATTTGTCACCATGTTTTGGAAGGAGCAGATCACAGCAGCCATGTGAGGTTTCAGGAAGAGCTGAGCCTGTGGCCTCTACAGGCAGTTGGCCAGGGCTGTTTGACAGGGGCTAGATGGGACAAGCCACTGAAGTTTAGGTCAGGTGGAAAGATGGAGATAAAAATATTAAGGATATGATTTTTCAAGCGGGAGACAGTAATGCTGAGCAACTGTGCCAAGAAGGCAAGTTGTAAAGGAACAAACTGTGTGTGTGTCTTTTGTCTGAGGATTTAAGGAAAGCTGGGTGGGGGCTGGTATCACGTTTCACCTCCTGGAGCTAAAGGTGGGTAGAGCATAAAGGAAGCCAGGTGGGGGCTGGTTGGTGGGCCATTCCCAGAGCTAAGGCAGTAGCTTAAAACTGCATACAATGAGGTACCTATTGTTGAAAGAGTCTGTAAGCACAGTAATGTACATGTTGAAAATGAGGTTTTCATAAACAATTGATTTTTCATTTTTTAATAATTCAAAACAAGAAAACACATGCATGTCACATTTACTATGCAAAGCTGTTTACGTAGATATAGTTTATCCATATAAAGGACGTGAAACAAGATTTTAAAAGCCAGATAACTGCTATTTCATTAATTGACTGATGTTAAACAAGTAGTTGAGCCTACACAGAATGTCAGAACTCACTGAAATTCTGTTGAGACAAGCATGCTTGTAAGGATGCTGACAGTTGGTGAGCCTAAAATAAGTGTGAATTCGGGCATCCTGCACCTATGAAGGAGTGGTTCAAAAAGAATAATTGCTAAAGCCGAAAGGGCATTTCCTGAATTATCATTGCATTTTAATGGACACCTGGAAGGCCATCTGTATGGAAGAGGCATCTCTTAGGAACGTTTGCTTAGGGGCTAGGCAAGGCTATTTCTAATGGTATGTTGCCTCATTTGCTTGGAAAAAGCCCAGGTTAAATATTGACCCCCGTGGATCAGAGTAGCAGCTTGAAGCAAAAATATTCCATGAGTGCTCACCTCTGTGTTGTTAGAGATGAGATGGCCTTTGTTTTATCTCATGTGTTTCTTTACCCATTAAGTTTCTCTTGGAAACTGTGTTAGATTTGAAGAGTCCATTTTCTAACAAAGGCCAATAGAATCCATTTGATTGAGCCATGATATGACATAAACTTCCCAGAAGACAGAGTTTTTATTTTGAAATGCTCCCTCCATATACTGGTATAGCCATTGTCTCCTGTAACTGTGAAATAATGGTTTTCAGGAAGGAAAAGGTAAAAATCTCATGGACATCCAGACAGATACAACACACACACACACACACACACACACACACACACACACGAGTGTGTGGTATTTGTGTAATTATGGCTTCACACAACAATGGTCTTGAGGCATAGTTGTCAGTGCCCTCATCATACAGAAAATGCATAGGCTGACACATTCCCACTTGTGTCTTGGTTAATTAATAAAAAAAAAAAACTGAATCCTTATAGTTACATATACAATATTTGTTTTTAAAATATGCATGAAATATCACTTCTGTTCCCTTCTCAGAGGAAGGAGAAAAATGTTACAGAATCACACTTTGATTCATAACATGTTTGAAGGACCTTCTTGGGAACATGAAATGGTATAACTGTGTACACAAGATAGGAATGTGCCTCTTAGGTATGAACGCATGCACTATAGGACAAAAAGAAGATGCTCCTGGTAACTCTTGTGGGTGCTTTATAGGTTTCAAGTAACTTACTGTAAGATAGGTTGAATCCTTTATTAAACTACATTAAGCCTTGGTGGATATTATAAAGCCACTCATTTGCAAAACTAGCTTTCACCTTCTTACCATTTGGCCCCATGGACAAAACAAAGAGGGAAAATTCTCTTTTGGGGTAACCCATCAACATTTGTCAAGATTGCATTCCTGGATGATGTGTTTTCTAGCATAACTGAAGTTTACTAATGAGTCTTATGTTCAATACTTTAAAGGGAAAGAGGGCTCTGCAATCATAATAATTCTTCAGTGAGTAAGAACAGCCCACCTTTCAAAAATGAAAGGGAAAAGTAAATGAACATAAAAAAATCTCTTGACTGGAGTGCTCTGGCTAACTAATTGAAGAAGAATTTCTTATTGTATTTACAATGGTCACAGCAACATCTGAAAATGTTTGCTGCTACTAGGCTCCCAATTAAAGTTCATCAAATAGTAGTGATAAAAGCAACTTTTTTTTCATTTGACAGCAACCATTCTATTTGTTCCAAAAGCATGTAACAGAGGTCCAAATGTAGACAAATTATATCAACATGCATACACGTGTGTGTGTGTGTGTGTGTAATCTTGCAATGTAAAATTGTAATTTCATAATACAGCATGTCTTTCCAGGTGGCACATCTTAAATCAGGACATATCTATTTTGATTAATTCTTTGTGACTTAAAATCATGAACAAGATGAACAAGTGCAATTTAGAAATTCACAGTTAATTTACTCTGTATTTGTTTGTAGAGAGAAGCAGCATCAGCAGAAATACCATTAGGAAGTGCTTGTAGGAAAGGGAGGAAGAAAGGGAAGAAGAAAGAGAGATCAATGAAGAAAGGGAAAAATGGAGGAAAGAAAGAATGTGAGATAGATCACAATAAGCTTGGCCTTAGCCATAGCCATGGCTAAAGAACAGAAAAGATGCTAGCTTGTCTCTTTCCTAGAAGATCCTAAGTATGTATCACTCATGAAATATGCAAAATTTTGAATATACCAATTTTTGAACCCAGTGTCCATCTCTGATTATTTTCTCTGTATAAGTCTCAAATTTAACACTTTAATTTTATAGATGGCAACACCACATTCAAAAATCTTTAGAAGCACTATTATGATGAAAATAAGAACAGAAAACAATAATTCATAGCATTAAATAAATACTTAGCATTTTATCTGAGAATTTCCTTTCTAACATGTAGAGTTTGGAATCATCCAGGAAGAAAACTATTTGACAAATCATCTTGAGACACAATTAATCTCATTTGTAATATTCATGAGTGAGTATGATTGATTAGCAAGAATGAATCTGCAGTACCATCTGATGTTAAACACATTTTTAGTTCCTTATAGTCATGAAAGCCAGTCAGTTGCCTATGGCATACAGAGTCCCTGTATAAATGTAATGCCGATTTAATGGGACCCAGATGTTACCATTCCCTGGCAGGAAAAAAAAGTTGCAGGAATAACAAGAAGGGATACAACATTCATTCTCTAGCTGCAGAAATAATTATAGAGGCAAATGACACAAAGGCCAGGAACTCTGAACAAAAAATGCATCTCTTCCAAGGTTTGTACTGGTGTGGATACAGGCTCAGATGGAATATGGCAGTGTTTAAAGAATAGGATATTAAGTCAAAGTTCTTCAACCTTTCTTCATGCAAAGCTCTTAATAATTATAGATATGTAAGCCCAGGAAAATTAATTATTTGAGAGTTTCTACATACTCTCAAGATGATTCGTGGTAGAGGTCTAATAGAGTCCTATGCATGTTTAATAGAAGCTTTGTTTTCTTAGAAACTGCATATTATGTCTTCTTGTTACTGACCATAGTTTTTTTCATAACTGCTGAAAAAGAACTATCATTTTGGAAACATAGTTATGTTATTACTTCTGGAGATACTCTGTTTGAATTCAGAGCTAGACCAAGGTGTAGAGACTTTTAACCATGAACAAATGTTAAAGATTTAACTGAAGTAAAAATTTGATCAATAATGTGCATATGACAAAATTAGTTTCCATATTACAAAAAATCAATTAATTTTGGATTGTGCTTCTATCCAAGAACCCTGTAACTATTTTATCTAAGTTATATTTATAAATTAGAAACATTGCCTGGAGAATAAAACTAGTATTCATAAAATGCATTTTTTATTCTTTATGTTTATAGATGACTTATGGTAATTTTTAAGTATTGGTCTCACTTCCATATTGTCTTTGAGATGCAGAGCCAATACCTGCATCTTCACTAATCTATTTGTGTTCAACTGTTGAGGATTTCATAATGTCTAGTTAGCTCCAGATTCAAAGTCAGACTTCTAGAATTCCCCATACTCCCAGGGCCTCATCATCAATCAGCTTCACTAAGAGGTTGTTTCTTATTTAAACTTATATATTTTAGTTTTTAAAGTAGGTGTGTACATGAATATCCATATAAGCAAATGTATGAAACATGAACCCTCTTTGGTTGTCTCAAGTAATGTGTTGGAGCTAGCTTGCTTTAGCTCACAGGAAATGATAATATTCATCTTTTTCAAGTTTGTTTTCAGTAAGGTCACAATTGTCAAATTTGGTTTCAGCATGTTGTTAGAATGTAGATCATGCAAATTGGAAAGTGCTATGAATGTGGGGCATTGCATCAAGTGGTTGGTAATGTTGGTACACTAAAGTTACCTGAGCATCCACCCATGCTCTTGAGGTTTTGCTAACTTTGTTTTCTTCAGTGGAAGCCTTGAAGGACCACAGAAAAATCTGAGCATCTGGGATGCATTTGGTTATTGTCACCATATTGGGCTCTACTTTGAGACATGCCGGTTTAGTAGCCACAAAAGTGATACAGGACAGAGCCAACTCTGTAAAACACTGGAATCACCTCTGAATATGGCAGTTAGTATCCTATAGTGGATACTGATGAACTCATGATTTCTCCATATGAACAAGGTGAAAGCATCCACCAAGCCATTCTTCAGGACATTCTGTATGGTACCACTTACAGGCAACTGCTGGCTGGTAAGCAGGCCTGGCTTTGCTGCTACAGCATCCCACCATCAACCCATTAGCCAATTCCTTTTTCTTCCCCATCCCTCCTCAAAGTCTGAGACAATAAAGCAGACAAGAAAATCGAAGTCACTGGCAAAAGAGTTTGCAATTTTAAATGATTTTTATTAAACACCGTTAGTCTACACTGCACAGTTAATGAAACAGCAAAGCTCCAATCTCAGAAGAACGATTGACCATGGATCTGAAAAGCAGTTCAGCATCCCCTAACCCAGTGTGAGCACTATGAATGATTCTTTAACACTTTATGTCAGAAGCAGGACGGGGCATGAACTGCAGTCTGGCCTCCAAGGGCTTTCCCACCCTCCGCCCCCCCACCCACACCCCCCTCTGCCCTCCCCACAATACAATTTACTTTTTGTTAAAAGATTACAGAGGAAAATGTGATGCTCTTGGTACAGAGGGCTTCTAGATTCATGAGGAGGGGAATGGAAAGGGAACTAACACTTTCTCGTTTGCTGGAAATATCAGATGGTAGGATTAATGTCTGAGACCAGCCTATCTGATTAGTCCCCTGCCAGGGTAAATGCTGATTATCAATACACAGATGCCATTTCTGTCACTGGAGTTTGCTAACACCAAAGAGAAAATGAATCAGAGTTTAATTATGACAATAAGGCTGTGTGAGCAGAAATGTGAAACAACAACAGCAACAACAAGAACAAGGATGACAAAGAATCGAGTCTGCCAGTTGGAACACAACACTGACAACTGGCTCAACATTTTTCCCAAAGAATTGAATTTGGGGGCACCGAATCACCCATTTTTTTCTCAATGGGGATAGTGATGCTTCTCTAAGCAAGCAGTGTGTTGCTTTACTGAGTACTCCTACCCAGTGATCCAGTTTGGTTCTCCCACCTGCTAACTCATGCAGGTGATCTTTATTATGTCTGTGAGAAGGAAGTAGGGCTTCACTCTCACTACTTAATCGAGTCTGCCTTCAAAATGATTTCAACTTCAAATTCTAACTTCAACCTCCGGGATCCAACTTTGAATAAAACAAAATCCAATTTTGATAGCTTCAGGTACAGTACAACTAAACCAGCATCTTTCCAATGCAGACCAATTCCAATGCCTTTAACCATCCATCCATTTGAAAACTGAGCAAAATACATTTTAGGCAATGGCATCTATTTTGCTACTTTTGACTGAAGATTTGGATCTTTTCATTTCACTACATAAAAGAAAAAAAAAAGATATCTCAACCTTGTCTTCAAAAGCCACAGAAGCTAGTCTGCTTTCTCCAATTATGTCACCTGAATATAAAACTACTAGTTTTTCCAATGAGATTATTAAGTAATTAACAGTCTATAGGCAGGCTAACAACATGCTTACAGGTAAATTCTACCCCAAGGACCACACTATCAAACTCTTTTCAAATTAATCCTACCTACAAAACTCAGACAGTAATATGACAAAGCCACTAAAAAATCCAAAGCTAATTAAAAATACTAAGCCAAGCCAACATCAAACACAAACTTGTCAGACTCTCTGTGGTTGGAGCTTGTGTGATAAATGAAGGCATAATTCTGGCCCTACTTGGGTCATGTTGTAGGGCTGTGATTATTTCTTGTATTTGCTTGGGGTTGGGGGGTAGGATGCCGATTACTTTGCCCATCACCACACCTCCATAGGCTTGTTTGGATGTGGCTCACCAAGCCTCCAGTAACATCCAGAGGCACAATCTGTTACTGCCATCCATATGTCTCATATCCCTCCCACTTAACTGGTACTCTGAAAAGATTCCCTTGACAACATCTTCAATCTTTCGATCCTGCAGATAGCTGACTACCCATAATGCACAGCACCATCTGTAACACGATGATTAGAGTGCCAAGAAAACAATACCAAATCTTAATCAGGAGACTAAAGACACCTCATCTTCAGGGATGTGAAGGTAATTCATCCTCCATGTTTAACTTGTTTCTAAGCTATGTTACAAGCAGTTCTACTAAATAATCAGGTGACGATCCAGAGATCTACTGTCACATTTGATAATCATACTGCTGATATGGCATTTTATACTCAGCCACCAGATATGATAAAGCATTCTCTTGCCTCCTTGTAATGTATATGAAGATGAGTTACTGAAACTCGAATAACAAGTCTTCCATCTATGTGTCAATATGCTTGCTTCTATGGAAAACTGCTGCTACCACTCTAATTTCTAGTTCCTGGAGACTTAATTTCAAAAAGAATCTGTGTGTAAATCTATGAAGGCCTAGGATTGTGGAGTAGGTTTAATTTACAAGTCAAGCTGGTAGGCATCATTATTATTAAACCAGGAAAGCTTCCTGGTAGGCCATGGAAAAAAGAAACTTTGAGTTACTGCAAAGTCATCAGCTCATGTAATTTTTATGTGACACCCTTTTGGGGTGTTCTGTTTTTCATGTTTTCATTTTCCTCATTTAAGAGGCACAGAAAAGATTTAGATTTCATTTGTGTGTGTGCATATGTAAGCGTTGTTGCTGAAACTGTAGGCTTAAAGCTCAACCATATTGGGAGCATAAAAGTGCAGGCTTCAGCTGCTGGGGTACAGCCATCAGCCTTAGAAACAGTATGGCTTTAGCCATTGGAATGCAACTTCTATAACTTTATTATACCACAAAGGGCCTTAAACTCAAATATGATCAGAGCAGAACTCAAATCTGACTCTTTTGCAACTAGGGAAGTACCTAACTTTTACAACGAGAATACAGAGTGATTTCCTGAAGTTCTTATCATAGACCTGCATGACTTGCCTTAGAAATCATACAAGTTTGCAATTTTCATGTACATATCTATTATTTATCTGGTCATAACTCAGTGAATAGAATCCGATAACTCAGCAGATTAAAGGTTATACAGAATTATATGCCATCAGGCAATTAGAAGTAACTAATGAATGCATAGTGTTTACTATAGCTGGCGAATTTTTCTGGTGAGAACACTTAAGATGATATTTACAGGGTGAGTTTTAGGGACAGAAGATGAATGTAGAGGATCATAAGGAGAGATAGCCAAAACTCATAAAGAAATGCTCCAAACAAGATGAACTGTTCCAAAACTTTAAGAATCTTTCCAAAGATCCTAGGGTGAAGTACTACCTAAGACTTTCATT
Organism: Grammomys surdaster; assembly: GCF_004785775.1. NCBI lineage: Eukaryota > Metazoa > Chordata > Mammalia > Rodentia > Muridae > Grammomys > Grammomys surdaster. Next base: position 3,297,667 of record NW_021620581.1, on the reverse strand, counting down.
TAATAAAAAGAAAATTAAGGTATTACTTATAGAGTTTAGTGTTTTCTTTGGAATTTTCATGTAAATATCTTATACTAACATAAACTTTAACATAAAACAATGACTGTATTTTAGTCAAGATCTTTTGAAAGAAATAATAAAGGAAAGCTGAAAGAAATATATCTAAAAATAGAAAATGTGGGCAATATTTGGAAAATCTAGATAGGGAATACAATAGGAAAAAATTGTGCATTATTAATTTTAAGAAATGATAACTTGACTTTCGATTCCACAGATTTTATATGCACATCTATCAAAATATATGAAGTTATGGATTTGCCTACTGGCTGAAAATGAGGCCAAGGCATGGATTTCTGGGAGGACAGCTTTCAGTCCAGTCTGATTTCTCAAGTCTAAGATAAGTGTGAAATTTTGATGACATAGATGTGCATCTTGTAAAGGAGACTTCTGTGCAAAGACAATCTCAGGTGAGGAATTAAGTTTTAAACTGTTTATACTAGGTGATATCATAAAGTTATTGAATTATGTATTTCTCCTCCTCATCACCATTAAAATATTAGAAAAGCATAGGTAACCAGGAACAGGATGTTAACAAAAGAGTCTTGTGGTGTGTCATTTCAAGAGTAGAATTCTTAGGTTTGTGTTTTGCTTGCTACCCTTGATATTATCATGTGGTTAGAACATCAAATCTGTGGGTTTGACAATGGAGGTTCTCACCTGAAGATTTAGTCTGTGGGAACCACAGAAATTGTTTAACAATGGATTCTGAGATACATTCTATTCTGGACCCAAGAGTCTAGTTTGGGGAATGGCTACTGCGAAGGTCTCTGCAGGTCCCTTGTTCAGATGCATGTTAGATGCTTCTTTGAGTTCTCAGGGACCAGTCATCATCACATGTGCTTTTCATTCTTTGTTTTGAATCGTGTGGACTTAACTCAATATTGTAGGGATTTTCATTCCATAAAGCACAAAAATAAGGAGATATGAGAAATGCATATCAATATTAAAAAATAAAACATACACTTCTCTCAAGTTGTAGTGTCCACTTACAATGAGTTCAGTTTTTCACAGATATCAAAAATGCATAAAAACAAACATAATGAAAGAGAACTTTCCCAAATGAGTGGAGTTCCACCAGTGACCCTCAAGGCACTGGTAAAGGTAGAGGGATGAGTGCTGATTCGAGAGATGGCAGAGTGCCCACTACAACAAATGAGCATCGATGCGCAGCCAACACAGTCCCTGGCGAACGTAGCGAACAAGATTGGTCATGCTGCTGTGCTGGGTCAGAGGCCCCATCAATGTATCCAGATCACCAAAGAATTCTGAAAATCAGAGTAGTACTTGGTCAAGGCTTCATTTAACATCATAAAACTATACACTGGGTAGTATTAGTCAATACTACAGTCATGTGGACATTAAAAGACTCATTTGTTCATCCATCTGTCCGTCTACTCCTTCAATCAAGCAAAATTTAAATGACTTACTAGGGAATCAAAATTATTTATGCATCTATCTATGACAGTTATACACACATATATATGTATCACATATATGAATTAGTTTATTGAATATATTGAATATTAAAATTTTAACAACACAATGTTTGTGTTACTGTGATTAGTGAACCAAAGCTCAGTAACATCTGTTAATTCCTGTTAAGTACTTTTTTATATCACTATATTTATTCTCAAACATTGTATTCTCAAAGTGCATTACCATCTTCTAGAAGTTTGTTACATTATCACACACACACATACACACATATTTTTGGCTACATATTTATGTAAACTTAGGAAACTGTAATATTTATGTATTTTAAAATGCATATATATAAATAGTCAAATATGTTACTATAATAACTTTATTTTTTGTGAAAGCTTCATTATACAACAGAAAGGTCCAATAAGCATCATGACTTCTCTGATGTAAAGATGTTTTTAATTTTATAAGAAATTAAGTTGAAAATATTTTCCTTTGGTCCAAATGAACTTTTTTCCTGACCTTTATTGGTAAAGTATAGGACAGTCCAGTGAAGCTGAGCAGACAATATAACCAGCATTAAATGAATGTCAGGAGGAGTCTGAGGTAGGAAGTCTTGGTACTGATTTTGTAAGGACAGAAAATGACCAGAAAGTATCCACCACATGACATGATTACTCCTGGCTGACTTGAGAAATGGGATAGTCCTGAGGCTATATTACTAACTACTCACCTGTGTGACTTGAGTATTAAAATGCCTGCTTTGAGGGAATGTATGTGGAGAAGACTATATGGTGTCTGAAAAACTCCCTAGGCACCCCTTTTCCCACTTGACTTGTCTGACACTGTCTCGAGAGGTCTTACTAACATTTTTATCTTGTTAGCTCCCCACAGGAAAGGGAGCCTCAGCCTTCTATAAGAAACCATGCCTGTGCTGGATGAAGATGAGAAATCCAAATCCAGATCCAGGGTAGAACTGGAGACTGTTTTAAAGTGGTTGAGACACCCTTCTGCCTTCTTAGAAAACAATTTCTATGCGTAGATTAAATGTACTTGATTGCTCAGCAGATGGTATTTCACTGAACAGTGCGTTTATTCTTTATGTTTTATAGAACATATGGGCTTCTTCTCCAGGTATCAACTTCATTTGATTATGTGATACTTTTTAACCTGAGCAATGCAATAAAAGGAATTTCTGCTGACAATAGAGTAAATTACTTCTGGCATTGACTTTTTTTTCGTTGGTAACATAATACTAAGTAAAATGTTAAACAACTAGTCTTCATTAAATGAATGTGAGCTTTATGTGAGCTAAGACATTCCCAGAAGATTCTGTGCAAAGCTGTCTTTGGCATTTTAAATCAGACTGCCAAGTCACCATTTTAATGACTACTTCAATAAGGTAATATGTAGCTGGGGTATATAGGGAAGAGGACTTTCTGATCACAAGGCAGAAGGTAGATTAGCCCATTGGCTTGTTTCAGGACCAGAATCTTCTGTAATAAAATATCTGCAGCTGCAAGAGTGAGCATGCACTGGCAGGGATGGAGGGTTTCTATCAAAAGAGCCAACACTCTCCATCTTGATGTCACAGCTTTCCATGAGTAGGATGTGAAGTTTCTATCCAAAGAGGAGCTCCCAAGTTATGTCACTTCTATCTACACACAGTAGATGTTAGAAGACTCCTCACATTCAAGCAAGTCATAAATGACATGTCTGCAGAATTAAAGGTGGTAAGCACAGCATTCCACATTAGAGTATCTTCCTAAGGAACTGAAGAGCCCAGTGGCACAATTACCAGCATGTATTCTCTCTGTTGGTACAGTGACAGTGTTGTTTGGATTCAATATTATGCAAAGAATTTAGCAGCTCCTTGGCAGACTATGCTAATGACGAGATTAGTACTATTTTATCCTAGATTCAGCACAGTCATCATGCTGCTCCTGAAAAGTTCTGCCATTAATTTAGAAGAAACTACTTGATCAGATTTTGAAAGTGAACACAATTACAAAGGAAATCCATAAATATTAAACTTCTCTCAGTTACTGATATAAAACAAGACAGATTAGAACCAGATAAACCAGACATATCTCAATATGCCTAGGTTTTGTTCACAGGTCTAGAGCTTTTGTGGGGGCAAAGTTGTCTAGGAAACTTGTATCTGGGTTTCCAGAAGTCTAGGAAAGCAGACCACATAAGAATTTCCTTTGTTCAGATAACTGAGTTCAAGCGTTTTACCAAAGGTCTCTAAACACTTGCCTCAAAATATGTTTTCTAGATAGGCAGAGTGGCCTATTGTTTTCAACTCAGTTTCTGGAATCAGATACTGTGACATTCTCCTCCTACTTCTGGCAAACTTAAAGAGTTCTGATGCAATAAGAAAATGTTTAGCTTCAAATATCCTCAGTGTCTTTATCTATAAACTAACGACAAATGAGACAACAAACAACAAATAACATAGGACCAGGGACATAGGAATCAGTATACACACAGATGTAAGGATGTGCATATACTCTCAGAAGTCAGTAGAAGTTGGGAGCTGGCTTTAGAGTCAAGTCTATGTCTCAAATAATGAAATGAGCTTTGATAACCATAGAATTATGTGTATGTTTTATATATACATGCATGTATTCCTATGCTTGCACGTTTGTTAGGGAGTACATGTGTTTATGTATATGTGGAAGAGTTTGATGTGTGAGTTGTCTTCTGCTATAAATCACTTTCCACCTAAATTTAATTGTTTTACTCTGCCTGTACATGTGTATATATGTGTGTGAGTCTCCCCCAACCCATGTGTGTGTGTGTGTGTGTGTGTGTCCTGCATCTTTGAAACTCATACTGCTCAGGACTTAGCAAAACCTATGTCCACCCCAAGCAACTTAGATTGTGGAGGAGACTAGCTGTTTACCACTACTGGTAATACTTCTATCATTCTAGCCTGCTTGTAACCTCTTTCAGGTTTGCTTCTAATAGATCCCCAGAAGTCTCCATTTTGTTTTCAATTGGACATTCTGTAATTAGTGGGCCAAAAGAGCCCCAGCAAGTGAATGGACAGAGTGAAAGTTTGGTTTTGGTTTTACTTTCCAATGACATTAGGTTGGTGAGGCTTTATTTTGAGTCTAAATGATGGTTGAGATCACAGATAGTAGCACAAGTCATCAATGACTATTGACTCTGATAAAACAGGATCTTCTTTCCATTTGTTCTGTAGCACATCTCATGTCTTCCCATAAATAGAACCTTGATCTTCCTGTCAGGGTGTGAAGAAATTCCAGATGAACTTTAGTCCTTACTTACAAATGCAAACTCTGTTGTCATGTATTCATCTGTAGCTGACGAGTATAATGAAGGTACCTGACCTTAGTTCCACCTCACCTTTCAACAAACAGTAGCCAAGGGGACCTTAATTAATTTTTGAATCACTCACTCATTTTGCCTTAGGAATTATTTCTCTATGATCCTTGTTGCTGAGTGAAATTCAGAAACTGTCATTTGCAAATATATTACAGATTAGATTAGTTTAAGCTTTAATGAGAATAACTATTTAGGCTTTGAATCAATCCAAATGTAAAAATAACTTACAGTGTCATCCCTAAGCTAACTTCCTCTCACCTAAGACACAGAAATCAGAACTGAATAATATAAGGCCAACACAGAAATCAGAAGTAAATAATAAAAGGCCAACAGGTAAAAGGGACCTAGTCCTTCAAAGCACAAATGACCAACTGCATCCTCAAGGTTAGGCAGAGTAGACCAGATAATCATACCTTTATTGTCTCTTGTCAGTTTGTCAGCCATATCCCAGTGTTCATAGCCCCGAAGCACATTACTGGTAATATTCACATGGCTAGCAGCCATGTGGTGGATGCGCTGGGGAATGGTGACAGGGCCATTGTTACAATTCCCCATTGAGTTGATGGGAGAGACATTGTTGAGAGATACTGGAGATGGAGTATTCCTGGAGAATGGAAAGAGACAGGCCATGTTAAGTTGGTAGGGAAGAGTGACAGCAGTGTATTGGATGAATACAGCATGGAGGATCCCCTGTCACACTGGGATCTCTTCAGAATACCACTAGCCAGAGAAAAATTTAGTGCAATAAAGATGCATGAACCTTCATATGAGTGCTCACATCTCTTTGGCCTCCTTCAGACAAGATCCTACAGTTTTGGTCATCATCATATATTTATTCAGAGGATCAAGTGTATGAGAAACATACCAGCACTGCAATTTTATATCATCTGACTAACCCACCCCAGTCTACAGTGTTGGTCCTAGAAAAACTCAACTTTATTCATTTTTCTAACTAGAAACACTGAGGTCCTCACTGCCTCTAAAATTGGAGAGCCCTTGTGTACACTGCTGGTTTTGTTTTAAAATAGGGAAGAGAGGAAGGGAGGGAGAGGAAGAGGGAAGGAGGGAGGGAGAGAGAGTTGGATAAATATTGGCATTAATACTACGTATAAATGTGGCTCTTGCTTTGACTATACAAGACATATAACAATGTTTAAGAAAAAGAAACCACTCAGAGCTTTGATGCTTTCTCTACCTGTTTCAGAATGGTATCTGACAGAAGACATGGTGTACAATATTGGTCTATCTTCAAAGTGTTTAGTGGAAACTACAGTGACAGGTCATTACAAATACAGTTGCCACAATAAGCCAAGTGCAGTTTGTCAAAGCCCCTTAAGGTACAGCATTGGAGAAGCTAGAAAGAAAAGTAAGACTTCAGGATTTTTTAAGATGTGTAACATAGATGGATTATTAATTGATGACTTTATCATCATGCTAGTAAATAAGGAGGAGGCTTCAAAGTTCTTAATTTTGACAGTTCCAGTGTAGGGACACATTTTCATTGAGTTTTTCAACATCAGTAACAATGAGTTACCTGTTGGGTCACATAGCAGGGATGTAATATTTTTCAGGGCCTGAGCTTAAGATATCCTGATACAGACTTGCCTAGAGACTGCATGAGCAGTCACAATTGTATCCACTGTGGGCAGGACATTTTGAGGGAGTAAAACAAATAGGCATCCCTATGTGGCAATACATTCCTATAGTTTCAGATACTTGAGAGGCTCAGAAATGAAGTTTGTTGAGGATAGAGATTTGAGACTAGCCTAAGCAACAAAACAAACACATAAATAGCAGAAATGAGTCAGAACTATATTTAAGAGTCTGCCTGCTTTGAAAGAACTTTGTTTCCACCCCAGATCATCATCAAAGGGCCCTATATTATGCTCCAATCTCCAGTATTTTATTATTGGCAACTTGGCATCTCCACGGTGGCTGTGTTTCTCAGTCTATACCTGCTCACAGCAGAGAGGCACATACATTTGATTTGGGAAATAGGTCGCATATATCAAGTGCTGAAGTGCTATTAATAATCTCTGTGAATAATTGAAGCTGAAATCCTCTTTTTCAGGCACATATAAATTGTGCCTACCATCATGAGAGAAAGTTCAAGGCATTTATGTCAATGGAGTCTATCTTACAGAGTGTTCTGGCCTTGGTAGAAAGGCAGATCTTCAAATCTTCTATGTATCTGTGTGGTGTACAACATGTGAGGGTTTCCCAACTATGTTTATGATTTCTGAGATATTTTCCTGCTTCACTAAAGCATGGTTTATTCTCAAGGCAGGGATGGGATATGGGGATTTCCAAGACAAGGAACAAATAGCAAACAGGGCAAGTTAGTGATACAAGAATTAGTATTTTATCTTCATAGGTCACATGTGCTATTTTATAATCTTTCTGTTTGGTAATTGTAATTAACTCCTAAATGTTAGTTTATAGCTAGAAATTCATACATTCTCATTTGTAATCTCTGGAGATTACAACATGCCAGGAGATACATATTGAAAAAGGAACTGTGGGTGCTAGAATCCTAAGATGCCAGAGTTCTAAACTCATCTTAGCACAAAATTGCCATATACTACCAAGCACGGCCTTTCTACTTTATAGGCCTTATTTTCCTACAATGTTTTCTATCCTGTCTGTAAATCACAAGGAGAAACAAAGAACACATGTTGCTTTGCTTCATGTGTTTTTTTAAAAATAAGGAAGCTTAAAAAGAGAAAATTTATAGACACAGTGAGGAGAATCATGGTTAGTACAGTCTAAGAAGGAGAAGATGGGATAATTTGAAAACTAGTCCAAAATCCTGTTATTTACATAGGAGGAATAAGTTGGAGTGTTCTACACACAGTGGGGAAAGTACAATCTTTATGAACTTACTGTATGTTTTATAAAGAGAGGAATCATAAGATTACCAGCAAATATAGGAAGTATATATTTAGGAACATGGCATTCTGATTATCCAGATTTAATCATTATATAATATATGTATATATATATAAGATCATCACATTGCTCCCTTGACTTCATGGGGAACACACTTCTTCCCATTTCTCTTTGCTCTAAAACCTCATTACAGATATTCCATGGCTTACTCACAATTGTACCACTGTACCACTGCTTCCTGTCTTGTCCCAGTCAATTTTTGACATTTTTCTCCTTTTAGCTTCTTCCGTGAGATTAATCATAATATAATATAATACAACTATTAAGACATTGAACAAAGAAATTTAAGAAGAAACAAGAAGATAGAATGACCTCCTATATTTATGGATTGGTAGGATTAATATTGTGAAAATGGCCATCCTCCCAGAAGTAATTTACAGAACAATGTAATTTGCACTAAGATTCCAACTTAATTTCTCATAGAAATTGAAAAACAATCTGAAATTTCATTTAGAAGTACACACACACACACACACACACACACACACACACACGCATACATTGGCCACCCCACTCCACCCCAAACCATACCATAGCACAGCACAGCATGACTATGAGCCTAAGGAAGGGCACTTTCTTTAGACTGAAGCTGCTTGTGAAGCATGACATGAGGATTTTAGTGTGACCTCACCAAGCTTCAAGTGGGTTTGAGCTCTTCAATTTCTTCCATTTCTGAATTTAATACATACATATACACATACACACACAACCACACACACATATACATATATATGTATATACACATATATACTATTCCCAATGATTTTTTACTAGCTGCTTACCTGACCTTGTTCTTTCTTTATTCTGTGCTCAGAGAAAATAGCTTTCTCTGGGCATTTCAATAGTTATTTTTATTTTTTAAACTTCCATAGAGAGAAACCGTCTTTCCTTTTGTTCATCAGTATAAGAGTAAGATCTAATTCAACCATCAAAGTGGTGCTTTCTTTCAGCACAGTAATTGAGCTAATGTGTAGTTCTCAATGGATTTGTTCCCTCGCTCTGAATGGTTTTATGATCTCAGAGTAGAGTTCATGCTTTTGGAGTACACTTTGTAGATATTTATAGAGTGACAGTCACGCTATTCTACTCATGAGGAAGGTATTTTGATCAGAGATGATAAAAATTGGAAAAAAGCAGGTATAACAGGTTTATTGGGAACGTGTCTACTGGCATCTCCTTTTTCCTCCTATACAGACAGGAAATGAGAGATGGGATACTTTTGAAACCAGAGGTGACATGTCTAGTCAGGAAAGCTAGCAAAAGCACATTATGGAGAGAGTGAGGTTCATAATTGCTCTCTGTAAGGATCATCTCCTCCATGGCCCCCAGTTACCATAAAACTTGGCCCCTTTCATTTCAAAGGGAGAAGGGCAAATCTAGAAGGAGAGTGGCCTCAGTTCTATACCAAGAGTCTCCAGCAGACTCTCTGTAGTGTTATGAAGTCTATGGGGGACCCTAAGCCAATAGGGCTCTAAATAAGGATGTCAGTCTGGGTCCATCCATGAGGTCTTACATCAGCATCAGAGCACATCCTTTTTTTTTTTTAGGTCAAGGTGTTTTAAGTACTGGTATAAAAATCTCCATGAATGCCCAGATAATTGGCTGACTAAGTACCTTCATATTTTTAGCTCTATTATGCGTTTGGTTTTATTAAACATCACTTACGATATATCAATGAATATTTCATTGACTTTTCATTACCAAGTGAATCACTTACAAATCATTGCAGTGGATTTAACTTTATCCCACCTTCCAGAAATGGTATGTTGCTTGCCATCTCATTAGCAAATATTTTATGGCCATAATTTAGCTTATAGATCTTTAAGGAACCACATCATTTAAAACTTTTCTGGTTTTCCATCAGCTGAAAAATGGCTAGAATTCTGTGTGCAGAAAAATGACTGGAGTCTTGAAATTGTCCTTCACTCTTGAGCAATCAATGCAAAATATGTGGGGTCTATCCAATCACTCATTTTCATGAAAAAGCAATTTTTGATAGCATACTTACTTTCCATTGCCTATCCAAGGAGATGGTATCTGAGCAACTTTTGAAGCATTTTGCTGAAAGAGAGAGAGAGGGAAATAAGGACATCTATTTTGTGTTTATTAATTCAGAACCAGATGTAAGTGTGATTTAGAGTACATTAATATTGATTGCAGCATTTCGGGATGCAGAGCTAGGATGTATGTGCACATCAGCACACCACGACGCACACTCGATGAAAATAGCTGGTTAGGATAATTAGTGGGCTCCAATCAGGACCATGAAAGTCACTTGATGAAAGATCTTATATACTAAAAGGCCCAGTGAAATCAGACTCAGTTCTCCAAGAAGTGGTTTAATTATCCTCATCTGAAATTTATTCTGCAAAACAAGCCCTTCAGAGAACAAGTAAGTTTTTCTTTCACCTTTAGCATTAGTTGCAAACTTTTTCCATGGGATACAGGTTTGACTGTTTATGTCTGATATCTAAGGAAGATGTCAGAATCAAACAATACATTTTGTTTGCTTGTTTGTTTTCAGGACTCATTGTGATTTTCGGTCATTACATGCAAATTCTCATGGCTGGCTGTTTTCTCTGTTTAGCAGTGCTACTAGTCTGGGGCTGCATTGCAAAAGAAGTTGGAATTCAAAACCTTTTTTTGTTTCTCTGACAGAATCTGACTGATTTATAGCTTCTTTTGTTTGCTTGTTTTGTTGATTGGTTATTTGGTTGGTTGGTTTGTTGGTTTTGGTTTTTTTTTTTCTGTTTTGGTTAAGTTTTGGGTTTTTTATTTTGTTTTGTTTTCTGGCCACACCCTTTTGGAGGAAGGAAACATCTGATATTCAGCATATACCATGACAGGACAGGGATCCAGCTGATTGTAACCCCAGTATGAGTCAGGTCTTCTCTTGGCAATTGTAGTCAAGCTGGTGGTCTTCTACTACCCTCTGGTCTCCAATCCAGCCCCCCTTGCAAGAGGGACATTTGAAAAGAGAGTCAGCATTTGCTAGAGTTAGTAAGAATTCAATGCTGCCCTGGTGTCACAGACAGTGTGTATTCTGTAGACTTGATTCAGTTTTAAACCTAAATGAGTGCAACACATTCACAGGCTACTTAGCATTTGTTTGATGTTTTGCAATTCCTTCACAAGGCACAGAGGACAGCTATTAGAACAGTGGCTATCAGTGAAATGACAAGGCCAGCAGCAAGAGAATTACTTGGAAAGTTCTTGGAAATGTGCATTCTCAGACCTTAGCCAAGGACACTTGTTTGGGGAAAATAAGACTTGACACTTTAGTTTTTGTTGCTTGCTTGCTTGTTTGTTTCTTTTTGGGGGCTCTCTAGGGGTTTTAGAAGTTCAGTGAAATTCAAATTCCACCTTTCTATAATATACTATAAGAAAGAACTGAGGAACTGTTGGATATGATCCCTTTTCACCCACATGAGTACTAGCTTTATGGCATTACATCCACACCATGTAGTAACTGGGACTCTGGTTCATAATTCCAGATGAATCACAGTGTCATCATGGCTACAAGGTACTCATGGCTACAAGGTCATGATGTGATTCACCTCAGGCAATGCTAGGTGCAATGTGGCTAAGTGGTCTTACATACTTGCAAAAAGTCATTTTTCTCTAAGATCAAGCCTAAAGAAAGGAGCAGTGAACTATCTCAATTTTAACTTATAACCAGTGTTAGTAGACTGAAGTTATATTAAAATATAGAGTAGCTAAGCCTAGTACCAGACTACTGCTTAGATTTTATGTTGGTTCATTTTCAAATATTAGTATTGTATTTTGTAGTTACCCTCCTTGTTAATTTGTAAACTAAAACAGAACAAAACAAACAAAACCCTAAACCTCAACTCTCTAGAGGATGACTTTATCCATTTATTTTCTTTGGTAATTAATGCAATCAAATTCCTTAAACTGAACCAATGGTACATCAAGGAGGGACATGAACAGACGTCCAATATGGCCATGGTGACGTCTGTCACAGCTAAAGTACTTCTAGGGTTGATATATAAATGAGACTGTGGATACAAGTTATGATCACCTCCATCTCCTCTAATTGCAATCAAAAGGTTACCATAGGCCATTTGTACTACTGTGTACCTTCTTTCTTAGGAATCAGAAGGCTGTGTGGCCAGCAGAAGGAAATAAGATTAGGCTTATGGCAGTATCTTTCTTCTCATAGTTGTCTGACATCTGGTTTACATGCCTAGCATTTTTCATTAGGGTTTTGGTCACCATTTACCTATGAATCATACAAAAAAAGGATTACCTTAAAATATTCCATCAGTGATCTGGAGTACTTCATAGCATGGTCCTTCTTCAGTTTAAACATCCTCAAATATAGAAGTGACAAGCATCGGTAGCTGGATGAGAATAAAAGGATTAAATTAATGACAGTGCCTCATGAAGACCATATACTGTAAAATACAAAAAGTCATATTTTGTAGTTACTTGTTTAATCTCAGATTGAGGAACATGTGTAAATAAAAACACTTAACAAATGAAGGTGGAATTATTAATATCCCATTTTGATAAGGGTATAAATTTCAGTGTAGGGAGTAGATGTTTAGTCAGCAACTGAAGAAATCCATTAGCTATCCTTTAGCAGTTCACCAGAAAGGCAGAATAATGAGCTGAGGTAAGCTGCTTAAGTTGATGTGGAGTGTTCATATCCATCTGCAACATTTCAGAAGTTTCCTTGTGACCTCTATTCAACTCACCATAATACTGCTAGCTTTTTGTCCCCATCAGATGCCAAGGGGCTCGCAAAGTTCTTCAGTCTCATTGCATACCTTTGAAAATCATAAAGAAATACTTTAGTGGAATTTGGATTACCTTTCAAAATTCTGATTGCCAAAAATGACTTAGGCTCCCCTCCTTTCCATTAAAGGCAGAGGGCAGAATGGTCCTTTCCTTAAATCATATACAAAAGGATTACCCATACAGCACAATGGAACCTGATGTGACATCAAGAACTGAGCTCTACAAAAGCCAATTTAATTGTAGACTCATGTTTTAGAATAATGTGAAATTTCCACGAGTTTCTGGCTATATATAAATGCTGGCTGGCAAAATATTGTTTCTATGAGCTTGCTAAGTAAACAACATTATTGGTTTTATATGCATGATGGGCAAAATATGTCAGTCTCATTTAACTTTATGACAGATGAAACAATAATAAAGAAGTATGTGTGATGTTGGCTAGAGAGACCTCAATCAAGTAAAAACTCTTTTATAATGGCTCAAGTTTTGAATGTGTTCTTATAGGAAGTGTGCATTCATGCATTCATGCATGTGTACATGCTTCACATGGGTGTGTGGGTGTGCACATGTGTGTGTTAAAGGAGGGCTGATTTCACAGCGTTTTAAGGTCTAAGCCACTTTGCTTTATGGGACTTGTATAATTTGCCTTCTCTTTAATTGTTACTGTTTCATGCTGCAGTGATAAAAGATCAAGTGGTCCTCTTTTCTTTTCTTCTCTTCTTTTTTTCCTTCTATTTGAGCACATCTCATTCTGAGCATTCAGAGTCTTGAGAAATCAATTCATTGCATAAAATCATTGTCTGAGATTTAATGCAATTTCACAGGCACTTATAGGAGAATAAGTAATCGAGTTCACTGTGGCAGAAAAAAATGTGAAGAGCATGTGCAGGCTGCCTGGGTTATCCCTCATTTATGGAAGGTGATTCAGAGCCTGGAGTGTCCTCTTACTTGCTACTTACATCTGCCTCTCCAAAGCACCAGAGCCTGGCTCATCCCACTCAAGAGTTTGTACTCCTCAGCATGTCATCTGCCCTGCTTTCATGATAACTTCTCAGAATCTGTTGAGTGAATGTATTTAGCAATAGGATTTACATACTTGATGCAGGTGCTTTCTGTTGTTACAATGGTGAGAAGTGGGGTTTTTATAATGTAATATGTCTAACTTTCTTTAACAGCTGGATTACTAGTGTCAAGTCATTGTGGTGTATTCTTGTTTCACAAATACATTTCCACTGCAGATTCCCAGGGCTCAGAACAACTAAAATTATTTGAAGGAAAAAATAGGACTCTTTCTCTATAGCTAGCATGTCTTTGGGAAGAGAGCAATAAATATCTCTTCTACATAATATTGTACTACTAAAAACTATATTCATATTACAGTCATCGCCTAATTTGAAAGTTTCTAGATAGTGTAATTTCAATTGCTGAAATGGGCCTCAAGATCTAGTTTGTTTCAACTCATTTTATTCCCAAAAGAAATTCTTCTCATTAAAAAATATAAAGAATACTGCAATGAGTTCTTGCAAAATTGAGGAAAATCTGAAATAAAAAAAAAAAAAGAATGTCCTTGGTGGTCATGCCAACACCAGTGCCCTGGCTGTGATATTGAACTTCAGCTATGGAGGATATTACCATTGGCAGAAAATTTGGTGAAGGTACACAGTAGCTCTTTTATTTATTCCTACTATTGTACCTGGATCTATAATTGACTCAAAATCAAGGTTAGAATATTGACTTTGGAGAGAATTTTAAAAAAATTCTCCCTTGCTTTTTACCAAGGTTCCACTAAAATATATTTCTTTGAGTACTGGGTCAAAGCACCAGTCTCATGTAATGAAAATTTTAAGTTGTGAAGAATTATTTTATACACAATTAAGGAAGAAATAAATACTATTTAATGATTCACTTCATGCTTTTACCACAGAGGAAAATTTAGTTTTTACCTTATGAATTTTAAGAACTGTTATTCTTATGTATGTGTCTGTACAAGTTTATGTGCACCATGTGCTTCATTCATGAAGCATACAGAGGCCAGAAGAGGGTGTTAAAGCCCCTAAAACTGGAGCCGTAGGCAACTGTGAGCCTGTAGAATGTGTGTGTGTGTGTGTGTGTGTGTGTGTGTGTGTGTGTGTGTGCTAGGAATAGAATCTGGGTCTTTTGCAAGAGCAGCAACCACCCTTAACTGTTAAACCATCTCTATAGCCCCTGCTTACGGACAAAATTTGTGGAGAAGGAAAACATCCATAATGTTATAGCTTCACAATCACAACTTCAATCTTAATTCCTTCTGCTTTAATTTAGATACATACATACATTTTTCATTTTATAATTTATATATAATTCTGCAGCATGATTTAAGTTTGTTTGAAATACTAGAGATCAAAACCATGGCCTCCCACATGATAGACAAATATCTACCAATGAGCTATGCCTCAGGTCTTGATTTTACATTAGTATAATTCCACATTTTCATGTTACTGTTAGGCTCATCGTTATTATGTGTCAATGGCTGCAAAGTATTTTTGAATATTCAATGATATAATAAATTACTCTTTTAATATTTGCTATACAACTGTGATCTTAAATATTGACTTTGGGATAGAACAATGCCCCCTTCCAATTATAAAACTTCCTTTCTTTACTTAATTATTTAATATTGTATGTATACAACAGTCCATGTTTGTAGGTTATAAAGAACTTGCACAAGTCAATTCTTTCCTTTCTGGATGTGAGCCCTTAGGATCAAAGTTGTCTGTCTTATTGACCATAACTTTTACCCAACAGAGCCAACTTACCAGTGCCTCCTTCCTTGTATAATTACCCAAAGGAAATGCCTTAGAAAACTTTGCTTTTGGGGGCTGCATCCAACTCGATTGCCTGCCTATGGATACTGTTCCCCTACTTGGATTGTCTGGTTGGGCCTCCATGGGAAAGGATGTGCCTAGGCCTGCTGGGACTAGATCCCCCAGGGTGGAGTGATACCCAATGGGACTCTCCTTCTCCTCCTGCAATGGGGTGGGGGGATTTGTACGGGTGGGACTGGGAAGAGAGGCAGGAGGAAGGCTGTGATTGGGATGTAAAGTATAATATGAATTATGTAAAGTTATAAAGAGAAAATATGGCTCTTAATAGAAATCTGGAGAGCATGAGTTTGTTTTGAAAAGGAAAGTCAATGGGAAATGATAAAATGATTATACTTTACATTCACCTGTGACATCTTCATTTTAATTTTATGAATATTATAAATTATGAGACTCACATTATAACCTCTGAAGGGGAAAATTTATAAAACAGTGTCCATCAATTATAAATAGTCTATGGCCTTAATAAAATGGCAGGAACTAATTACAGTGACTTTTGGACACATTAATTGTGGAAATGATAGTTAAGCAAAAAATATTAACAGCTTCTAACTGTTTAAGATTAATTTAGAAATATGACTCTAGGAAAGCCATTTACCTGAGGAGCTCCACAGTCTCAGAATACATGGTATATGGAGACTTTGCTTCCAGTGGATCACGTTCCATAGCATTGCCACATTCAGTGAAGGACAAGGCTGCGTCTGCATAATTCACAGCTTTGCCAAATTTCTCAAACTGAAATAGGAAAATGACTGTCAACTTGATACTCTTTTTTTTCTCCTTCATATAAAGGAGCAATTCACAACTGTGTGTCATTTTTGTCCCCATGTTTCAGGGAACACTTATTATTTCATAGAAACACTTTGGGTAGTTACCACTAGGGGATAGGAAACACCTAGAAGACAGGGACCAGAAGTGCTGCTAAGCATGACAAAATGCAAGAGACCGTCTCTGCAATGCAGAACTAGATTTTCCAGATGTCCAAGCTGAGATATGGAGATACATCAACCCTGTTACAGAGAGATGACAGCATACAAATTGGTACTGGTGATAAAGGAACTGATTTCAGGTTCTCTTGCCCTGACACTATGGCTGGCTAAGAAAAGGAAAATGCAGCCAAGGCATCAAAACTGATTATGGCACCATTGTTGATGTTCCCATCGCTTTTTGGACAACTACAGTCTAAATGAATGTCTTGACTAGTTTCTAGTCAGTAAATATACTGAACTGGCCAGGTATTGAAGTGTCATTTAGTCAGTTCTTGCAACTAAGCTCTGCTTTTGTTATCTTCATAGTCTGTTTCTTTCTTTAGAATGTCATGAGGATATCAATCCCATTTTAAGGTAAAGAGTAGTAGATTGAAAGGGAGAAGTTCTAGTATGACAGTCGGCTATAGTCACATCATTTTCATTGGAAATGATGGGTTGAGATGGTGTCAAAAATATAGCACTGTTAAATATTTTACTTTAGTCAGATTTTATTGCAAAAGGTTTTAGCCCTGATAATGATTAAACTGGCTTAGTCATACTGATTTCCTTTTCATGTGTAATGAATATTATATATGACACTTTCAGAGTGAGGATTTTATAACAGGATTTTACATTTTCAATTTTTGACAGTTGGATGTAAAAATTTACATCAATACAGAACTTTATGTAAAAGAACAAGTATAATACATATTTAATGATATTAAATTTTGTATACCTTTTATCAAAATATTGTGCATACAACTGTGAAAATTTCAACTTTCAAGATGGCAGAGTAGCTATCTCTGGAAAAGAAATAGATACAACTATACAGTGATTAGTTGCAAGTCATGAAGAATCTCTTATTGTAAGTGACTTTACAATAATGTTCTTAAGCTTTTATGTACTGAGGAAATTCTGTGATTTCTGTAAGCTGTTGTACAGAAGTACCATATTCTATTTTCCATTTATTCAACATTCTCTTATGTATAAACTACTTTCTTTCTATTTTGTATTATTAGATAATTTCCTTATGTCTTCAGACTTCAAGTAGCTTTCCCTTTTGGGAATTAATTTATACACCTTGGGTTTTAAAGGTGAGTTATCATTAAACATTATTAAGGTGTAACCTATCTTTTTTCAAAAGGAAAAGATATTGAAATCTAGAAAGACAGTTACATAGCCACGATGCCAGTTAATTTCCATTCACAAATTGAGAGGTTTAAAAACATGTTTCTAACAGGAGAATAGATAAAAGCTCAAGGAAAATATTATCCTTCCGAATATGTCTCAACCTTTTTCCCCATGATCACATGCCTCCAAAAAATTCTAAAGACATTTTTATATACTAACAACGAAGTTTCAATAGCACAAAACATTGAGTATTTCTTATGTGATTCCTTTGAAGGACCACAGCTCTATGCAATAGCTGGAATTTTCTACTTTACCCTAAGGATCAGTTTTTGCCCCCAAGGAAGCAGTTGCCAGTGATGTTATTTCTCAACCATATTTTGGGGGATCTCTGTACATTTGACTTTTTCCAAGTCTTTCAAATTTTCACCTTCATGGTCTTACTGGGATCAGTCTCTTTATCATCCTGTGTACCACCTTGTCAAAGGGACATTCATATATTTCTTCACTTTGACTTTTAAAGAAGAAAAGCTCCAGCGTACTTCTTAAGTATCACAGAGTTGACAACATTTGAAGAAAACCTTTGGCCTTCCAGTCAGCAATACTGTCACCCAGTAGCTTTTAAATTGCTGGCCATCATCCAGTGATGCAAAATCACTGATCAGAAGCAAAATCCACTTGAGTGCCTTCAGAGGCGTCCTCTAGTTTACCTTGTTAATTTCGTCTGTAATGGTGTGGGAAAATTATTTCCAGGGGAAAATTCATACTACACAAATGTTCAGAAAAATTGGTAGACAACTTGAACAGCAGAGAGAAATAACACAGAAGCAATGAACAGAGGGAGTTGATATTGGGTATATACTAGCTACAGTGCAGAGCCTGATAGGATACATAATGTACAGCTTGAGCATGATATTTTTGCTCCTTGTAATGACACTGAACTGATACTTTCAGTTGTTCTGAGATATAGAAAGTGATGAGGAGCATAACTCTAAGACTGCCTCTAGGATCATGGCTCTCAAATTGTTGCATTTGGAAGTCAGTTGGGGATCTTTAGTTATTATGACTGGGTCTCATTCCTGTAAATTCTTATTTCATTGGTTTTGGATGTAGCCTGAGGAACAAGTGGTTAAGACTTGTTGTTAAGAGGATCAATTAGGATAAAAATATCAACATAATCAGCTCATCACTGGTTTAAGTCAACCAAGATCCTGAAAGAAAGATGGGAATTATTTCACTAGAAATCAAGATGATAGCATTGTCTTCCTATGATCAGTAGAAGAAAGCTTGGCTATTGGCCCTGCTCTAGGAGCATGGAACCAAATGCAACAAGAATCTGAGCTTTCTAAGGAGACTTAGGTTTTTCTAAATCAATGTTTGAAACCCATTCCGTGTCACCTTCCACCTTCACATCCCAGATTTCGGTTACGTGACCCAAAAGAAGCTTCTATCATATTCAGAGTATTTTCAAAATCATTTCAATTTATATAAAAGTCTATGACAAGGGCACATGTGAGTAAGCTTCTGAACTTGCACTAGAAGGAAAAAGGTGACAAAGATACAATAACACTAGAACCAAGACCTTTGGGAGTCATAATGCTACAGAATTCCCAAGCCCTCATGTCTCTATGTAACAGCAGAGATGCTTTAAAAAACTCTGGGTGGTGCTACCTTTTTGTTTTTTTGCCCTAATTGTGAAATATGTTCCTTGTTTTGGTTTAAAACATTGTACTTCAGAGAGTCAGACAATGAGAAGAAGGAACCTACCAGTGCATCAGCTTTGTGTTTCAGCTTCTTAGCCTCTTGCATGTAAAAATCAGCATTGTGAACACTAAAGAACAAAATAAGCTCTTTTACAAACCAGCAGTTCATCTTTCTCATTTATAAAATGTACAGTACAAATATTTTTGACTATTCATTCATTTCTACATGGTGATTTGAACAAGGCAGATTTACATTATATATATATATATATATATATATATATATATATATATACATTATATTTGATACCAACCTTGAAATGATACTGTAACTGAACTTTAAAGTATAGAATAGACTATTAGGACAGAAACTTATATTCTCTAACCCCAGACATTACAATGGCCCAAGATATTATATAAAACGTAGCTATATACCATTCTATATAACTGAAGTCATAAATAAGAAAACAGTCTAGAGGAGAGAATCTACCTTAGAAAACAGTAAAAAGATCCATGGTTAAAGTGGGCTAAGGAAATTTATTACTGTTGATGATGGTATGTGTGTAGAATGGGTTTTCCTTTAACATTATAGGGGATGATGTGAATGTTTTATATGGCATGACACATACAAGACTCTAGAAAATCCATCCTACCCTCACCCCCAACCACCACTCCCAAAACGGTTCTACAATAATCTGGGGACAACATACGAGTCATCAAAAGTGAGCTTTGGTCTCCGGACATTGGTGCTACTGCTGGACAGGAGGGGCAGTGCTGCCCAGGATGTCATCTCCAGGTGACTGCTATCCATAAGGCCAGAAGTGATTGTAGGGGTGATGCTAGAAATAGTAGTGGTGGTGGTTGTGGTGGTAGCTGTGGCAGTGGTGGTGGCAGTAGCTGTGACAGTGGCAGTGACAATGGCAGGAGCAGTGGCAGTGGCAGTAGCAGTGGCAATAGCCATATTGGGGACAGTAACGGTGGCAGAGGCAGCCTTTTTTGGAGCATCTCCCTCCTAGAAAAAAAGGAATACAAATAGCTTCCATTAGTTCTGTCTTTTTAAAACCATTTCTTCACAAATGCTTTGAATGTCAAGCACAGTAGGAAACAGCATGAAAAAAAGAAACGATACACACAATTTGCGGATGTCTAATAGGTGATCCTAGTATATTTTATGAATTTTGTGGATCATCAACTTTTGTTCCCTGATGACACTAAACAGTAAGGTTTTGTGATTATATAGCCCATGATCATAGTTAGACTGCCATGGCAAGGGTTTAAATCTAGAAGAAAATATGAAAGGGGAGGGGAAGGAATAATAAACAGGGAAAGAAAGAAGAAGATGGAGAAAGAGAGAGAAGTGAATGGAGGATTGGAATATCAAAAGATCTGGTACTGTTCTTCAGTAGTCACTGTCCTGGCTGACAGGAGGCTGACATAGGCTTTTTTCTTTATGAGACCCTTGACTGCTCTCAAATGTGAATGGCATTATATTTTGAAATTTTCAGAGGGTAAAACCTCATTTGCACCAGGTCACATTCCAAGTGAATAAGAAACTTGCAAGGGCTTTGCTTTGAACAGGCATTGCCATAGAAAAGGATGGAATCCAGAAGAAAGTATGTGTTGAGAATTGTAACTATGTATTCAAACAATGTCACAAGACTACTGCCATGTTCACGTAGCAGACTGCTTTTCTCTATCTGGCAACTCTGCGACTTTTATATCTCTCATAATACTTTCCATGGTGCCACTTAATTGTTATACCCTTGTTAGTTGAAGTCTCACTAAGATTGCTGTGCCTCAAGGTTTGTCCCTCAGTTAGCTTCTTTCTTGTTCTGATTTATATGTTGATGGAGATTAGCAATGAAGAATGATTCCAAAATGGAAACATCAAACTTAACTCTTTGAAGCTCTGAATCTGCAATGACCATGTCTGAACACCAAGATGGCCCAAATTTCTCTTAGACAATTAATAGGAAGAACATTCTTCTTATTTAATGACAAGATGGTGTTTCCTCTCATCACATTGGAGCTTGCAATTGAGTTCACCAATTCCTGTGGTGGTCTCCAGGTTAGGAGCATTCCAACAGCTGTGGTAGGGACAAATGCCTTCTCTACTAGCCAAGCTGCCTTGTGCCTATATCCAGATGCACTTTCATGTCTCTTGTACCATTCCTGGGCCTGTCTCTTTTCCTTGTAAGATATCAGTCTCCAGCCATTTTACGTTTTCCTTTGAACACAAGTAAATCTCACTCTTCACCTCAGATTAGAAGCTATTTCTGGTTTATGACTCTGCCCCTTCAGTCAGTGCTCTTAAAATTTGCTGAATATGTTGAGACACATAAGAATGCATGCTTGCCTTAGTTAAAGATTTCACTTTGAAGGTAAAAACTAAGTATGGCATTCCTTAAATCCATGAAAATCAAAATTTTCACTTGATCCTTGACCTTCATGGGTATCAGATAATTTTTACTACCTAGGCCACATTGAGATAAATGTACAAAAATGATATATATCTATAAATTCTTATGCTGTATACAGAAAAGTATTTTGAAGAGCATCATAGATGGACAACTGTGAAAGACTCCTGTGCCAGCTCCATGTCTACACTGTTAGAGTCAGACTGATCTAGTAAGGGTAGCTTAGAACAGTGTCAACTGTTTCTATGCTCAAGATATGTGACATGGACCACATATACCACACATATGGCATTGGTATCAGTACAGAAACATCTAGCTGGAAAATATTAGATACAGTAATGATCTTGCAAAGTATATGAAATACGCCTAAAAATCAGTTCATTTTAATCATGGGAGGCAGAGGGAGGGAGGGACCTGGGTGGGAGAGGGGAGGGAAACACTATGGGAGAACAGAAGAGAGGCCCAGGGGACAAGAGCATGAATGGAAATATATAGCCGGAATGGTTGGGGTGTGGAGGGAATCTCTAGGAAGTTCAGGAGACCTAGAATGGGGGACACACCCAGGAATCAATGTGAGTGATCTTAACAGAAATGACCAACAATGGGGATATGGAACCTGAAGAGACCACCTCCAGTGGCCAGGCAGGACGCCCAGTGGAAGGATGGGGATATCAACTCACCTACAAAACTTTTGACCCAAAATTTTGCTCCTGTCTAAAAGAAATGGAGCAACAAAAATGGAGCAGGGACTGAAGGAATGGCCGACCAGTGACTAGCCCAACTTGGGATTCATCCTATGAGCGGGCATCAGTCCCTGACACTATTACTGATGCTCTGTTGTGCTTGCAGACAGGAGCCTGGCATGGCTGTCCTCTGAGAGGCCTTACCAGCAGCTGACTGAGAGAGATGCAGATACTTACAGCCAACCATTGCACTGAGGTTGGGGACCCTACAGAAGGATTAGGGGAAGGATTGAAGGAAGTGCAAGGGTTGCTATGGCAACCTCATAGGAAGACCAACAGTGTCAACTAACCTGGACCTCTGGGAGCTCCTAGAGACTGACCACCAACCAAAAAGCACACACAGGCTGGTCCGAGGCCCCAGACACATATGTAGAGAGTTTGAGTATTTCTATACAGAGACATGCTTGGTTCTTCTGTGCCTATTCCTCCTCCCTTGTAACATTCCTTATGGAAAGTCACACTAGTTGAACTACATTAACTTATTTTTACTTTACATAGTATTTCTTCTAACATACTTACATTTATTGATATCCCTTTGAAAGTAGCACAGAATTTGCCTTCACTTCTTTTAGGTTTGGTAGAGGTATTTTGTCCAGCCATAGAGATGTTTTTGTCTTGACTGAAGAGCCCATTGTTGCCACTGACATTTCTGCGACTTGGAGGGTCGTCTGCCAGTGGGGAAAGTGCAGGAAGAAACAGCTTTTCTTCTTTTTTCCTGTTTGTTCTCCTGGATGAATTTCTGTGGAAACAAAAAGTATAGGGTGCCATAAACTCTCATCTTGTTTGATTTGGAATTTTCATCACTATTATTGTCTCTTAAGCTAAAGTGATGCATAACATGATGATTTGTTACCTATTTGAATATAATATATATAAACACAGAATGATACATAGCATGAACTGGAAAAAGTCTTGTTGCATACATATGGATATATGTACTTGTATACATCCCTAAGACTCTTTCTGTCTGAGAAGTAGAAAACTATGACCAATGTAGATACTTAATGAGAGTGCTAAAATGTAATATCTGAAACCTATCAAGATTATTGTCAAGTAGCCGTTTTATAGAAAATACAATGTAGACTTCAACCCCTTTATTTTTCATGATACTCTCTTCTAAGACTTAAGCAGTCCAGGAATAAATGGCACAATAAACAATACATTCCACATTTAAAAGAAATACTATGCATATACACTAAGAAATAAATTATACCCTAAAGACTAGTGTAAAACATTATAAATTGGCTTTAAAAATGCTGTATGTCAATGCCAAGATGTAAACATCCATTCACCTTAAATTGCTATATTGAAGTGCTGATGTAATACACTTCAGAAAACCCACTTAAACTATTCTTTGGTGATATTGACAAGAGACATATGCAGTACTAAAAGTACCCCCGCACATTTAAAGTGATTTATCTGACCATTAAATGGGCACCATCAAATAGACTGAGACTTCAAATAAAACAAAACAACTAAAATCTTATGCTAACTACTTTACATGGTAATTGGGTCATGGATTTTCATTTTAGTTACTGTCTTGAGCTAATCAATGAAGATTACTTGAATTTTAATCTTTTCTTGGACAACTAGTATTATACTGTGCAGCCATTTACTTTTCATGATTATTGACTGCAATTTTCAATAGCAAATTAAGTCAATAAGAATTTATGTTTTCCTCTTGGTCAATTTCAGTCAGTGTCTAGATATATAGATTTGCTGTATCTCAGAGCAACAAATCAAGGATGAACAAGCATTCAGGTGGTCCGACTTCCTGAAAGAGAAATCACTGTAAACTTCTTGTTTCCTTTTACTGTGTGATACATATTAGCTGATTATAGTAATACATGCCCTCTTCCTCATCTTTTTTCTCATTCATGTGGCTCTATTATATTGCCATTTAGTGAAACTTTTAAAAAGTGAAAATATTTCTACCATTATCTTAAGTGACTAAAATTAATATAAAACATTCTCTAATTATTTTTAAAATTTCTTTGAAATATTAGCCATTTAACTATTGTTGTGATGCCATATATAATGATAGTGAACATATGGACCAATAGGTTTGCTTTTTAGATTTCTCTTATGTATATTAGTATTTTTTCTGCACATATGTATTTGCTGGTACCTGAGGAGGTCAGAAGAAGGTATTGGATTCCCTATAACTAGAATTACTACAAGAGGCTCTAAGTCACCATGTGGGTGCTGGGAATCAAACCCAGATCCCCTCCAAGAGCAACAAGTGCTCTTAACCATTTAGGAACTTGTTTAGCCATGTATCAGGATTCTTATCAATGAAGAATTTCCTCCAACAATAGAACACATAAAGTATAATAATTGCAATGGTACCTGACCTTTGATGATATGTACACACACACACACACACACACACACACACACACACACACACACACA
>NW_021620581.1:3270102-3272873 GCF_004785775.1 Grammomys surdaster | reverse complement strand
ACACACACACACACACACACACACACACACACACACACACACACACACAAGTAAACCATTGCTGTTTCCTCTATTATTTGTAACCAGCACACTTGAACTGGCTAAGAGGTAGTGGGTGCTGCAGGGTGAATAGCTGGTTTTGAGAGGTACTTGATCATAAACTGAATGTCAGCACTTTCCCATTTTCACCTGACCTGATAGAGAAAAAGTCCATTCCATGCAATAGGCACCAGTGTCATAGTCCCTTTTTTATCTACTCAGTAGCAAGACAGAGGTTTTGGATATTTAATAATTTCATTGACAAAAGACATCCAGGAGATTTTTTTTTCTAAGAAAGCTCAGTGTGATTGTTTTCAACTATAAGATTTTTTTTCATATTTGCGTCCATCTTTATATAGGATAGAGGAAAATAGACCAGAAGAAAAGAACATTGCTATGGCTTTGTCAAGTTCTAAATGTGGTGAGGGACTACTCAAAAGAGCTTCCTTTGTGTTGATGGGGTAAATCCAGTTGTCACAGTCAGATATAGCATCTTCACAGGTTTAGCATATTCATTTATAAAGGAGAAGATTTTTCTCTTGGGAATTTTTAAGGATTTAGAGCAAAGGACCAAAGAACAAGGGAACAGGTAAAGATTGCAAGAGGGGTCCCCAAAGAAGACCCCTAAGGCATCAATCTTCCTCATCTTTCTTCAGTTCCAAGGACTTGGTGTTGACAAGAATAAGAGCATGTTATAGTCCCTATCTGAATGATAAATTCTCCCAGGGAAACAGTAATTTCCCATTTACTGTAAGAACCAAGTATATACAAAGCCTATGCATTAGAAATATCATTTTCTTAATTGAGAGTTACTTTATTCTTGATAGTGACTCTTCCATAAAATGAAGTAGCAATCCCCTGGCAAAGTTGCTTAGTAAAGCATTGAAGGTATGGCAATTGTCCACTACACTGTGGTCTGCCTTTTATCT
The DNA here is from genome assembly GCF_004785775.1 of Grammomys surdaster. NCBI lineage: Eukaryota > Metazoa > Chordata > Mammalia > Rodentia > Muridae > Grammomys > Grammomys surdaster. Next base: position 3,271,905 of record NW_021620581.1, on the reverse strand, counting down.
GTAGGTGGTATGAATTGGACTCAGTCTGGGAACTAAGGAGAGATTGTATCAGCACTGTGCCATTTTATCTTTCCTCCAGGAATGACTATATTTGAGCATCAAGATCCCTGCTTCCTCATATATCTGGTCTACACTCAGCAAAAGAGATTCCAGTTGCTTTATTGTGTTTCCTTTTCTGAGAACTATGTTAATAGATATTTTAAAGACAGACTGCACCAGAGACTACATACATATGTCACAAATAGTAAGTGATGTTCAGAGTGAAGGGCAGGCATTTTAGGCATCAAATGTTACCATGTGGAGCAGGTCTAGCAATAAGGAGTCTGTTTCTACCTTTCATTTCAATACAAGAAGCCAGACACATTCAAGCTGATAACTTCTTTCCAGCATCTGATCTGTGGCATATTGATGCTGTATCACTGATGTCAAATAGTAATCTGTGAAATCAACTGATAGCAGCAGTTGTCCAGATTGCCTCTCTGCTTTGGGCTGCTAATAGACTCCAAAACTGGGCTTTTATGGGAGTAATCTCCAATGTTGAATGAATTTATTACAATAATTACACAGACAGAATGTCTCGAGTAGCTGACATGATTGTTAGTTAAGTAATATTTATAAAACAGAAAGGACTCAGTTATAATGCTAGAAACAGAGGATTAGCCTTCTCTGGAGAAAGATGATGTTTTTTGACTGGGGAAAGGACTAGGATTCTTCCTGCTTAATTTTGGAATCTTGCCATAGAGAAAGAAGGGAGAGGATGGGCAGTTTGTTAGAATCAACATATCTATCTCTACCAGGTTTTTCTCAATGCCAGAACAGCCTTTGTGGGGGTAGAGCACAATTTCCCAAACATGTGATCCTCCTGACTTCTGTAGAGGCAGGATACAAGGACTAGTCTAGCTTTGTATTAACAATAGGAAATGGCATTTAATATGTCATCCTATCAAGAGAAAGGAAATTGTCTAGTCACCATCAGGACTGAACCTTGGCCAAAAGATTGATCTCATTAAAATGATTTGTATTTTCTGATATTTCCTCTTTTTAATTCACTTTTTTATTTATTTATTTTTTTTGCTTGGTGCAGAATGATCCCTGTGGTTAATTCTGATGATTGCTCTGAGTTGCAATAAAGAAATGGTTCTTAAAAGCTCATATTCACCATAATCATGATAACCCATATTCTGTTCTTAATTCATGTTAGACCACTTACCAGAGATTGTTGTCAAGACTGGATTATGCCACTCTTGATTCCAGCCTGACATTCTAATGAGACAGGAAGCCCCCAATATACTCAAACATGATGTTTTTAAAAAGTTAACACAATCACACAAGGACCAGGACACTGAAACAGGGAAACTTACTCTCTAGTGCTAGGAGGCTTGTGGGATGGGGCTGGTGAGATGCAAGGGGGAAGCAGGCAGATAGTAGTGTTGTCTTCCAGGCGTTGCTTCTTCTCAGGGATTTTCTCTGCTGCTTCTGTTGGCTTTTACAGGGAAAAAATATACAGAGCTTCAAATACACCATACATCCAGATAAGCATCTCTCTCTCTCATCTCTCCCTCTCTCTCCCTCCCCCACCCCCACACACACAAATTGAACAAGACAGTTTGCTTCTAGGTTGGGGAGACAAGGGTGTACCTTTGATCAGACAAAAAAGCAATCAACCTTTCCTAGTCTAGTCCTACCAAGAAGTTAGCACATGAGAGGTTTAGACTTTAATGTAAATATCTGATTAAACTGAAGAGGTCATATCCTCCTGGGAACTAAGGAGAGATTGTATCAGCACTGTGCCATTTTATCTTT